>NC_060194.1:42631835-42689335 GCF_021184085.1 Oncorhynchus gorbuscha | reverse complement strand
TCAGCCTGAACTGAATGCGAATAATGTTTTTTATTTTATTTTACCTTTATTTTACTAGGCAAGTCAGTTAAGAACAAATTCTTATTTTCAATGACGGCCTAGGAACAGTGGGTTAACTGCCTGTTCAGGCGCAGAACGACAGATTTGTACCTTGACAGCTCGGGGATTCGAACTTGCAACCTTTCGGTTACTAGTCCAACGCTCTAACCACTATGCTACCCTGCCACCCCATATACAATGTAATGTAAAGGTCTAACTAGGGCTTGGCGATATGGCCAAAATATCATATCACAATATGTTTAATGTTTTTAAAAATGTTTTTGGATAATAAAAGTTCTAAATATGCTTTATGAGTAGCTCATGACTTTAGGGTGGCAACACATACATTATAAGTGATTTCAATGGGGCTTTGTCCATTCTGATGTATTTTGTTTAAACTTCTTATGGCTGGGGGCAGTATTGAGTAGCTTGGATGAATAAGGTGCCCAGAGTAAACTGCCTGTTCCTCAGGCCCAGTTGCTAATATATGCATATAATTAGTATATTTGGATAGAAAACGCTCTGAAGTTTCTCAAATTGTTTGAATAATGTCTGTAAGTATAACAGAACTCATATGGCAGGCAATAACCTGAGAAAAAATCCAATGAGGAAGTGGGAAATCTGAGGTTTTGTAGTTTTTCAACTCATTGCCTATCGAATATACAGTGTCTATGTGGTCATATTGCACTTCTTAAGGCTTCCACTAGATGTCAACAGTCTTTAGAACCTTGTTTGATGCTTCTATTGTGAAGGGGGGGGGGTGGGAGCTGAATGAGTCAGAGGTCTGCCAGAGTGCCATGAGCTGACCACGCACGTTCACTTGAGAGGTAGCTGCGTTCCATCGCATTTCTTCATACAAAGGAATTCTCCGGTTGGAAAATTATTAAAGATTTATGTTAAAAACATCCTAAAGATTGATTCTATACTTCGTTTGACATGTTTTTACGAACTGTAATATGACTTTTCGTCTGAACCTTTGCCTGGACCTGCCCGTGCCTCGTGAGTTTGGATTGTGTACTAAACGCGCGTACAAAAGGAGCTATTTGGACTTAAATGTTGGACTTTATCGAACAAATCAAACATTTATTGTGGAACTGGGATTCCTGGGAGTGCATTCTGATGAAGATCATCAAAGGTAAGTGAATATTTATAAAGTTATTTCTGACTTCTTTTGACTCCACAACATGGCGGATATCTGTATGGCTTGATTTGTTTTCTGAGCGCTGTACTCAGATTATTGCATGGTGTGCTTTTTCGGTAAAGCTTTTTTGAAATATGACACAGCGGTTGCATTACTTTGAATACAGTGTTTGACATGACAATGAATGAAAAGGCTAGGGAGGAGTTATTGTGAAAGGATAGGAACCAATGTGTTGGTCAGGGTTTCCTAGGCCAATCCTATAATCTTGGGCTATGTTAAATGTTTTCTCTTACTTCATTTAGCTAATATATTCATGCTTCACCTAATCCTCGTTGGTTTAGATGATACTATTGCACAAACAACATGCTGATCTAGGCCTTTATTTTAGCCACAACTTGCTAAGAAAAGTCAAACTAGCTATTTGCAGACTGTAAGATACACAAGCTAATAGTGTAATTATAGAATGCTTGTGGATTTATTTAAAGAAGCATTGTTTACATCAACATCTTGTTGCATCTGCTGAATTGACCATGCAGACTGATGGTCGGGAACTGCGCTCCTTGGAACACGTTTCTTCTCTCTCTCTCTGTGTCCTTTCAGCCATGACCTTCTACTGTAAATATGAATGAACTGCGTCTCAAGATTGAGTTGTGTTTTGCTGTTTAATGCCTGTTGTTGTTATGACCAGTCTCTTGTTATAATTTTGATTGGGGCTCATAGGCTAGTGTTATGATGAGCTCGCCAATGGATGTCTGAATGAGCTCAATATCTGAGCAGGGCACAAGGGCATGCCTCTTTCTCTCTCCTCTCTGGCTCTCCTCCCTCCATGTTGTGTGGTTACACCTGGGGCTCTGGCTCTCCTCCCTCCATGTTGTGTGGTTAGACCTGAGGGTCTGGCTCTCCTCCCTCCATGTTGTGTGGTTAGACCTGGGGATTAACATATCTTTTCATGCTTTAGTGAAAGCAGGCCTGAAACCACAGGGTCGACACCACAAGACCACAGAGCCTGACTCACTACTGAGGCAGTTTGCTACTATTTATTCAAACAGCTGAAACCAAACACAGGTCAAGTCAAGGTTAATAAGGAACCACAGACTCTAGATTGAGTACAGACTGGGGTGGGATATGTTCATTTAAAATAAAGTAGTGCACTGAATAGGGTGCTAACGTAGTGCACTAAATAGGGAATAGGGTACTAAATAGGGAATAGAGTGCCATTAGGGTTGTACATTTTGCGGAATATTCAGAGGTGGAAACTTTCCGTGGGTATTAATGGGAATATATGGGAATTAATATTAATACCATTTAAATGTAGATGTTTTTTGCATTGGAAATATCTACCATATCATATGGAGGCAGAAACATAAACCTTTTACCTTATCATAAGTAGACATAATTGCAAATTATTAAATCCTTCCAAAATAAATGTTTTTAAACTATTTAGTTATGAATTATACTTTAATGGTTTTCCAAAAACCTTTTCAACATACGTCTGTAAAATGATAGTCTAGAAACTAAAGCTTTGGTTGTCTTCCTCTCAGGCTTCCATGTCTTCTCTCTGGATGTCCACATCTTGAACATGACTGAGGCTTCATCTTCACTGTCACTTTCCAACCTTATTGAGGATGGCTCGTTGTCAGGCTCGCAAAGCCCAAAATTTGCCCAGATACCACCAATTTTTCAGCCCTTGTATTGGTCAGCCTTTCCGTGCTTTGGTGTGTGCGTTCCCAAACAAGGACCAGTTGCGCTCTGAGGCGGCTGATGTTGGTGGGATTTGGAGGATGATGGAGGCAACAGGGGAAAGACCCTCAGATCCACAAAGCCCCTTCCACCAGGTGGCTGATGAGATATGTTGGCACAACTGCTGTATTGCATCTCCATCCCAAAGCTCTTGCTTGGAAGTGTACTTCGCCAGACAGCCAAGAACCTTGCCCTCATCCAGGGAAAGGTGACGAGACACGGTAGTGATGACACCATAGTCCTTGTTGATCTCTGCACCAGACAGAATGCTCTTGCCAGCATACTTGGGGTCCAAGATGTACGCTGTGGCGTGTATGGGCTTTAGGCAGAAGTCTTCATGCTTTTTGATGTATTTCAGAACTGCAGTTTCCTCTGCTTGGAGCAACAGTGAAGTGGGCAGGGCAGTACGGATTTCTTCTCTTACATCTGCAAGCAGAGTCTGAACATCAGACAGGATGGCATTATCTCCCTCAATCCGTGCAATGGCTACTGCTGTAGGTTTCAGGCTGCTTACCACTCTCTCCCAAAATACATCATCCAGGAGGATCCTCTTGATGGGGCTATTCATATCGGCAGACTGTGATATGGCCATGTCTTGGAGAGACGCCTTCCCCTCCAGGAGACTGTCAAACATGATGACAACACCACCCCAACGGGTGTTGCTGGGCAGCTTCAATGTGGTGCTCTTATTCTTCTCACTTTGCTTGGTGAGGTAGATTGCTGCTATAACTTGATGAGCCTTCACATACCTAACCATTTCCTTGGCTCTCTTGTAGAGTGTATCCATTGTTTTCAGTGCCATGATGTCCTTGAGGAGCAGATTCGATGCATGAGCAGCACAGCCTATGGATGTGATGTGAGGATAGGACTCCTCCACTTTAGACCAAGCAGCCTTCATGTTCACAGCATTGTCTGTCACCAGTGCAAATACATTCTGTGGTCCAAGGTCATTGATGATGGCCTTCAGCTCATCTGCAATGTAGAGACCGGTGTATCTGTTGTCCCTTGTGTCTGTACTCTTGTAGAATACTGGTTGAGGGTTGGAGAGGATGTAGTTAATTATTCCTTGCCCACGAACATTCGACCACCCATCAGAGATGATTGCAATACAGTCTGCTTTATGATTTGCTTGACCTTCACTTGAATTCTGTTGAACTCTGCATCCAGCAAATGAGTAGATAAAGCATGTCTGGTTGGAGGGGTGTATGCTGGGCGAAGAACATTCAGAAATCTCTTCTAATACACATTGCCTGTGAGCATCAGAGGTGAACCAGTTGCATACACATCTCGATCAAGACATTCATCAGCATTCCTCTGACTACGTTCCTCCATTGAGTCAAAAAAAACTTCTGATTCCATGTACAGATAAATAGTTAAGCAGTTAGATTAAACTGTGTAATATAAATGTTTTAAAATGAAACATGTAGGGAAACGGGTGAATTAACACACATCAGTTAGTGTCAAGAGAATTTTGCTATCTCAATGGTTTAACTCCACTATCACTCAAGCTTTGACCAAATCCCAGAGGTTGTAAGGCTCTGATTAATGAAGAATTAGACAAAGTCTCAGATTCTGCAATAGATCGATACTTTATTCAGAGAGCGCTCTGCCCCTCAAATGCAGAGCCAGTCTTTTTATACACACATACACACACAATTTCTTATCATAGGCTACTCCCTGCTTAGACAGGCACGATAACTATGTATGGGGGTAGTGGGGAAAAATTCTCGTCTCACAGTTGCTCCCTGCTTGCATAGCTACAAAATAATACAATGCCCTAATTATAATTCTAACCAAGCTACACACCTCATCAGATTATATTCTTATGATTCAAACACATTTCACACAGTTATACAGTTTCAGGGTGGAATACTTTAGTCATTATCTTAAACATGCACATACACATTCTTCTATCAGTTATCAGGCGCATGAATAGGAAGATTTTGTAGGAAGATAATATATAATATATATGATAATATATAATAATATATGCCATTTAGCAGACGCTTTTATCCAAAGCGACTTACAGTCATGTGTGCATACATTCTACGTATGGGTGGTCCCGGGGATCGAACCCACTACCCTGGCGTTACAAGCGCCATGCTCTACCAACTGAGCTACAGAACCCCACTATGTATGATGTATGGTAATTAGTTTGAAGCTATGATTACGCTCCCGGATCCGGGTTTGATAGTCGCAAGAAGTTAAAATAAACGCAGTTGACAGTGAGAGGATGTTTATTTTTTGGCTGAGTTCATATTCCTCCTGTTTGACTCAATCTCTTTGTCTAATCTGAGGTGAGTAATCGCAGTTCTGATGTCCAGAAGCTCTTTGGTCGTAAGAGACGGTAGCAGCAACATGTACAAAACAAATTTCACACAACGTGAAAAAACAAACAAAATGTCATTGTTGGTTAACTTCTTGCCGACCAGTGGGACACTAGCGTCTCATCTCGACAGCTTCTGGTGAAATTGCAGAGTGCAGAATTCATATTACAGAAATAGTAACATTTAACATTCATCAAAATACAAGTGTCATACATCAGTTAAAATATTAACTTCTTGTTAATCCAGTCGCTGTGTCAGATTTCAAAAAGGCTTTACGGCGAAAGCACACCATGCGATTATCTGAGGACAGCGCCTAGCACACAAAAGCATTAAAAACATTTTCCAGCCAGGCAAATGTGCCACGAAAGTCAGAAATAGCGCTAAAATAAATCACTTACCTTTGAGGATCTTCTTCTGTTGGCACTCCAAAAGGTCCGAGCTACATCACAAATGGTCCTTTTGTTCGATAAAGTCCTTCTTTATATCCCCAAAAACTCAGTTTAGCTGGCGCGCTTAATTTAATAATCCACCTGTTTCCCTCCTTCAAAATACATACAAAATTAATCCCAAACGTTACCCAATAAACTTCTCCAATCAAGTCAAACGATATTTATAATCAAACCTCGGGTACCCTAATACGTAAATAAATTATAAAAATTAAGATGGAGAATCGTTACCGTCATTACCGGTGATAAACAACAAAGTACGCGCATTCACCAGTATGCGTAACAAACACTACAGCCAAAAATGAAAGCCACTTAGAAAAACTACAAAATGTAGCTCATTTTTCCAAAAACAAGCCTGAAACTCTAAAGTCTGACATCTAGTGGAAGCCCCAGGAACTGCAATCTGGGCGGTTTTCTCCATATTAAAAATGACAGCCTTAGGAATCAATGGTGGTCTGAATCTCTTTTCTTTTCTGAATGGTTTGTCCTTGGGTTTTTGCCTGCCATATCAGTTCTGTTATACTCCCATACATTATCTTAGCAGTTTTAGAAACTTTAGAGTGTTTTCTATCCAAATCTACCAATTACATGCATATCCTAGCTTCTGAGCCTGAGTTAACAGGCAGTTTACTTTTGGCACGATTGTCATCCAGACGTCAAAATACTGCCCCCTATCCCAAAGAGGTTTAAGAGCTGAAAAGACGGCAGCCATCCCCTCCGGCGCCATCATTGCGATAACCATACCATAACTCTAGTGTTCAGTGTTGTGGTGATCCAGTGTAATAGTGAGCTAGTGTTCCAGTGTTATGGTGTTCCAGTTTTATGGTGATCCAGTGTTATGGTGAGCCAGTGTTATGGTGAGCCAGTGTTATGGTGATCCAGTGTTATGGTGAGCAAGTGTTCCAGTGTTATGGTGAGCCAGTGTTCCAGTGTTATGGTGAGCTAGTGTTATGGTGAGCCAGTGTTCCTGTGTTATAGTGAGCCAGTGTTATGGTGAGCCAGTGTTATGGTGAGCCAGTGTTATGATGAGCCAGTGTTCCTGTGTTATAGTGAGCCAGTGTTATGGTGAGCCAGTGTTATGGTGAGCCAGTGTTCCTGTGTTATAGTGAGCCAGTGTTATGGTGAGCCAGTGTTATGATGAGCCAGTGTTCCTGTGTTATGGTGAGCCAGTGTTATGGTGAGCCAGTGTTATGATGAGCCAGTGTTATGGTGAGCCAGTGTTATGATGAGCCAGTGTTATGATGAGCCAGTGTTATGGTGAGCCAGTGTTATGATGAGCCAGTGTTCCTGTGTTATAGTGAGCCAGTGTTATGGTGAGCCAGTGTTATGATGAGCCAGTGTTCCTGTGTTATGGTGAGCCAGTGTTATGGTGAGCCAGTGTTATGGTGAGCCAGTGTTATGATGAGCCAGTGTTATGATGAGCCAGTGTTATGGTGAGCCAGTGTTATGATGAGCCAGTGTTCCTGTGTTATGGTGAGCCAGTGTTATGGTGAGCCAGTGTTCCTGTGTTATGGTGAGCCAGTGTTATGGTGAGCCAGTGTTATGATGAGCCAGTGTTATGGTGAGCCAGTGTTCCAGTGTTATGGTGATCCAGTGTTATGGTGAGCCAGTGTTATGATGAGCCAGTGTTCCTGTGTTATGGTGAGCCAGTGTTATGGTGAGCCAGTGTTATGACTGTGGTCCATATTTAATTAACTTAAACAGCAGGGGTGCTTTACAGAATGTGTTTGGCCACCTCTCTCCCCTGGTAGGCTAAGTGCTCTTCACTCTGGACATGGGGACTACTCTCCCCTGGTAGGCTAAGTGCTCTTCACTCTGGACATGGGGACTACTCTCCCCTGGTAGGCTAAGTGCTCTTCACTCTGGACATGGGGACTACTCTCCCCTGGTAGGCTAAGTGCTCTTCACTCTGGACATGGGGACTACTCTCCCCTGGTAGGCTAAGTGCTCTTCACTCTGGACATGGGGACTACTCTCCCCTGGTAGGCTAAGTGCTCTTCACTCTGGACATGGGGACTACTCTCCCTGGTAGGCTAAGTGCTCTTCACTCTGGACATGGGGACTACTCTCCCTGGTAGCCTAAGTGCTCTTCACTCTGGACATGCGGACTACTCTCCCCTGGTAGGCTAAGTGCTCTTCACTCTGGACATGGGGACTACTCTCCCCTGGTAGCCTAAGTGCTCTTCACTCTGGACATGGGGACTACTCTCCCCTGGTAGGCTAAGTGCTCTTCACTCTGGACATGGGGACTACTCTCACCTGGTAGGCTAAGTGCTCTTCACTCTGGACATGGGGACTACTCTCCCCTGGTAGGCTAAGTGCTCTTCACTCTGGACATGGGGACTACTCTCCCCTGGTAGCCTAAGTGCTCTTCACTCTGGACATGGGGACTACTCTCCCCTGGTAGGCTAAGTGCTCTTCAGTCTGGACATGCGGACTACTCTCCCCTGGTAGGCTAAGTGCTCTTCACTCTGGACATGCGGACTACTCTCCCCTGGTAGGCTAAGTGCTCTTCACTCTGGACATGGGGACTACTCTCCCCTGGTAGGCTAAGTGCTCTTCACTCTGGACATGGGGACTACTCTCCCCTGGTAGCCTAAGTGCTCTTCACTCTGGACATGGGGACTACTCTCCCCTGGTAGGCTAAGTGCTCTTCACTCTGGACATGGGGACTACTCTCCCCTGGTAGCCTAAGTGCTCTTCACTCTGGACATGCGGACTACTCTCCCGTGGTAGGCTAAGTGCTCTTCACTCTGGACATGGGGACTACTCTCCCCTGGTAGCCTAAGTGCTCTTCACTCTGGACATGGGGACTACTCTCCCCTGGTAGGCTAAGTGCTCTTCACTCTGGACATGGGGACTACTCTCCCCTGGTAGGCTAAGTGCTCTTCACTCTGGACATGGGGACTACTCTCCCCTGGTAGGCTAAGTGCTCTTCACTCTGGACATGGGGACTACTCTCCCCTGGTAGGCTAAGTGCTCTTCACTCTCTCTCTCTCTCTCCGTTTATCTCTCTTTCTTTCTTTCTCACTCTTTATATCTCCCTCTCACTTTGTCGCTCTCTGTCTCTCTTTCCCTCTTTCCCTCTCTCTCACCAGTACAAAGTGAATTACACTGAGGACTGTTACAATGTTGGATGGGTGTTGTTACAATCTTGATGTGTTGGGCAGAGTACAGAGACAGTCGGATCAAGTGAGGTCAATGGTGATGGACCGTTATGGAGTTTCCAAATTTACCCTCATGGACGTCACACACAGACACACACCTGCCCCCACCAATCAGTGGACTGTAGGCTGGTCAGGGACGGCCAGAGACTGCTGTGCTGTAAGAACATCCAGCATAAATCACCTAGCCTGTGTGTGTGTGGGATGTCTATTGTTTTGGCTAGCTGCTAGGTAACAGTGGAGTTACATGGTGGTGGAAGGGTGGATCTGTAGACAACTGTGGAAGGTTAGGTGTGTGTGTGTGTGTGTGTGTGTGTGTGTGTGTGTGTGTGTGTGTGTGTGTGTGTGTGTGTGTGTGTGTGTGTGTGTGTGTGTGTGTGTGTGTGTGTGTGTGTGTGTGTGTGTGTGTGTGTGTGTGTGTGTGTGTGTGTGTGTGTGTGTGTGTGTGTGAGAGAGAGAGAAGTGTATGTGGGAGACACTTCTTTCCCCCCTGTGGTCGCCGGCGGCCTCCACACATCCCAGTCAAGTTAGTTTGGCGCCAAGTTTTCCCTCCTGGAACAATAGCTTTCCAAGAAGTTCACACAGCGTTTCGCATGATCGTTTCCTGTCTCTGTGAGGCCACTTCCTGTCCAAGGTTATGAATGGACCCACGGAGCCGAGAGAGGGCCGTCTCTCTCTCTCCACAGCACTGCTGCCATGTGACCCCGCAGAGGTCAGTGAGAGGATAGACTACTGGAACTAACCAGGCAGAGAGGACTAAGTTTCCTTTTGAGGAAAAGCAAACGGTATCTAACCAGCTAGTTAACATGTTAAAGGCAGACAGAGACAAATTACAAGACCGGAGGAGCAAGGACAAACTAATTTATCAGCCAGTTAAACACGTATATAGAGAGAGAACTAACTCGCTAATTAGTTTAACTGCTGTTATCTGGAGAACTTCCAAATGTATTTTATTCAGAGGGGAAAAGTATATTGCAGAAAAATGTAGGCTACTGAGTTTTCAGTAGTCAACAACACTAATCCAAAGTGCATTTATCATGAGTTGTTAATCCCAATGCTAATTCCAGGAATGTTTAAATCACATTGCATTCTGCTGACTGACTTAGTTGTTGAAAAGCAACGTGTCGTTCTTTTGGAAAAACCGATTTAGTGGGAATCAAAGGAATGTTAGCATAGTTATTGGGTTTTTACCTCTAGAAGCACCCCTGGGCTAAGAAAGGCCTTGTCTCTTTGATGTGTTTCTGACATGTGGAGATCTGGTTAGAGGTGAGCCAATTTCAACAGCCCTGCCAGGCGCATATACGCGTGTGTGTGTGTGTGTGTTCATTGCCCTGCCTGCCGTAGAGCTCCCGACTCGTCCTCACAAAACATGACACGTGTTTCGAAAGCCAAGCCAGCCCTGTCCTCATGCCACGATATGAATCACTCTCGCTACTTCTATTTCGGTCTCGATCTCTTTATCTCGCTCTATAATAACAAGCTGATTGACTGTTAGAAACACCACTAGGAACAGAGAACAAGCTGATTGGCTGTTAGAAACACCACTAGGAACAGAGAACAAGCTGATTGACTGTTAGAAACACCACTAGGAACAGAGAACAAGCTGATTGGCTGTTAAAAACACCACTAGGAACAGAGAACAAGCTGACTGACTGTTAGAAACACCACTAGGAACAGAGAACAAGCTGACTGACTGTTAGAAACACCACTAGGAACAGAGAACAAGCTGATTGACTGTTAGAAACACCACTAGGAACAGAGAACAAGCTGATTGACTGTTAGAAACACCACTAGGAACAGAGAACAAGCTGACTGACTGTTAGAAACACCACTAGGAACAGAGAACAAGCTGATTGGCTGTTAGAAACACCACTAGGAACAGAGAACAAGCTTGACTGACTGTTAGAAACACCACTAGGAACAGAGAACAAGCTGACTGGCTGCAGTGTTAAAAACACCTCAGTCTGGTGCTGCGTTGCTATATAAGTCCTCGCAGTTCATTTCTCGGTTCACTTCCCTTTAGTCTCGTAACGAAACCAGAAGCTTGTCTTTTGATACCAATACCAGGTTTAGTATCATGATACTCAATACCATCATGATACTCGATACCATCATGATACTCGATACTAAAACGATACTCGATACCATCATGATACTCGATACTAAAACGATACTCGATACCATCATGATACTCGATACCATCATGATACTCGATACTAAAACGATACTCGATACCATCATGATACTCGATACTAAAACGATACTCGATACCATCATGATACTCGATACTAAAACGATACTCGATACCATCATGATACTCGATACTAAAACGATACTCGATACCATCATGATACTCGATACTAAAACAATACTCGATACCATCATGATACTCGATACCATCATGATACTCGATACTAAAACGATACTCGATACCATCATGATACTCGATACTAAAACGATACTCGATACCATCATGATACTCGATACTAAAACGATACTCGATACCATCATGATACTCGATACTAAAACGATACTCGATACAATCATGATACTCGATACTAAAACGATACTCGATACCATCATGATACTCGATACTAAAACGATACTCGATACCATCATGATACTCGATACCATCACGATACTCGATACTAAAACGATACTCGATACCATCAAGATACTCGATACTAAAACGATACTCGATACCATCATGATACTCGATACTAAAACGATACTCGATACCATCATGATACTCGATACTAAAACGATACTCGATACCATCATGATACTCGATACCATCATGATACTCGATACTAAAACGATACTCGATACCATCATGATACTCGATACTAAAACGATACTCGATACCATCATGATACTCGATACCATCATGATACTCGATACTAAAACGATACTCGATACCATCATGATACTCGATACTAAAACGATACTCGATACCATCATGATACTCATTACATTTACATTTAAGTCATTTAGCAGACGCTCTTATCCAGAGCGACTTACAAATTGGTGCATTCACCTTATGACATCCAGTGGGACAGTCACTTAACAATAGTGCATCTAAAACTTAGGGGGGGGGGGGTGAGAGGGATACTCGATACTAAAACGATACTCGATACCATCATGATACTCGATACTAAAACGATACTCGATACCATCATGATACTCGATACCATCATGATACTCGATACTAAAACGATACTCGATACCATCATGATACTCGATACTAAAACTAAACCAATTCTGCATGCCAGTTATGGTTTTCCTAGGCACCTTTTGGTGAAACAGTTTCATTTCATTTATAATAATGTCTTCGTATCTCAAAATCATTGTCCGGTGGTTAATCCAAATTCTATATCGAAATTAAAATGATACGAATCTAAAAATCTAATGACTTTAGACTTCCTTCTGTAGCTCAGTTGGTAGAGCATGGCGCTTGTAACGCCAGGGTAGTGGGTTCGATCCCCGGGACCACCCATACGTAGAATGTATGCACACATGACTGTAAGTCGCTTTGGATAAAAGCGTCTGCTAAATGGCATATATATATATACATTGCCAAGTATGTAAAAATAGACTACATAAATCAAACAGCCAAAAACATTGCAGCCTGCAGGTAGAAAATATACTGATAAAAAAATATTTTCAAATCCTATAAATAACATGTAACCTTTATATTTAACTAGGCAAGTCAGTTAAAAACAAATTCTTATTTACAATGACGGCCAACACTAGCCAAACGACGCTGGGCCAAATGTGTGCTGCCCGATGGGACTCCCAATCATGGCCGGTTGTGATTCGGCCTGGATTTGAACCAGGGTGTCTATTGTGACACCTCTAGTACTGAGATGCAGTGTCTTAGACAGCTGCACTCAGGAGCTGTCTGCAACAAACTTGAAACATTGTATCAACTATTAACTTGGACTGCCTGAAGCTTGTACTAGTGAACTTGCAACATTGTATAAAATATTCTGGGCCCTCAGTTTCCCCTGCAAGGGACAGACACAGCTGTAGGCTATTTGCGCAAGGGATAAGAAGTAATCGGGTAGCCCTAATTCATTACTTTTCCACTGGATCAGGGCTAAGAAGTAATCGATAAATGCTGGGAGACACATTTCACTTGAGTGCATTCAGTTGTACAACTGACTAGGTATCTCCCTTTCCCTAATTATAGAATGCTTGTGGAAAGCAGCATCGTTTTCACCAACATCTTGTTGCATCTATCTGACCATGCAGACTGCAGTTTGAACGGAAAGAGACTCATGACTCCGTGGTTGAAGAACTGCTCTCTCCTTGAGTGACGGGGCGGGGCTTGGTGTGGGAGGGGGCGTGGCTGGTATGGGAGGGGGCAGGGCTTGGTATGGGAGGGGGCAGGGCTTGTTGTATGAAGCGGTATGCAGCAGGAGAGGAGGGAGAAAAGTAGCAAATGGAGTAAACTATAAAAACGGACATTACATGTGCCGGAGTTGAGTATCACATTTAACAAACCAAACCTTAAAATACTGTTATAGAAGGTAAATTAAAACAAATCAAAATCTCTTTCCCTCCCTTTCCATCTCTTTCACTGCATCGCTCTCTCTGTCACTCGCTCCCTCCCTCTCTCTCTTTCCCTCCCTCTCTCTTTCCCTCCCTTTCTATCTCTTTCCCTCATCGCTCCCTCCCTCTCTCTTTCCCTCTCTTTCCATCTCTTTCCCTCCATCGCTCTCTCTTTCCCTCCCTCTCTCTCGCTCTTTCCCTCCCTCCCTTTCCATCTCTTTCACTGCATCGCTCTCTCTGTCACTCGCTCCCTCCCTCTCTCTCTTTCCCTCCCTCTCTCTTTCCCTCCCTTTCTATCTCTTTCCCTCATCGCTCTCTCTCTATCTCTCGCTCTCTCCCTTCCTTTCCATCTCTTTCATTCCATCGCTCTCCCTCTCTCTCTTTCCATCCCTCCCACCCACTCTTTCCCACTCTTTCCCTCCATCGCTTTTTCTATCCCTCTCGCTCCCTCCCTCTCCATCTCTTTCCCTCCATCGCTTTTTCTATCCCTCTCGCTCCCTCCCTCTCCATCTCTTTCCCTCCATCGCTTTTTCTATCCCTCTCGCTCCCTCCCTCTCCATCTCTTTCCCTCCATCGCTTTTTCTATCCCTCTCGCTCCCTCCCTCTCCATCTCTTTCCCTCCATCGCTTTTTCTATCCCTCTCGCTCCCTCCCTCTCCATCTCTTTCCCTCCATCGCTTTTTCTATCCCTCTCGCTCCCTCCCTCTCCATCTCTTTCCCTCCATCGCTTTTTCTATCCCTCTCGCTCCCTCCCTCTCCATCTCTTTCCCTCCATCGCTCTCTCTATCACTGTCTCCCTTTCTCATTCCCTCCCTCCCTTCCTCTCCCCCTCCCTGTCTCTGTCCTGTTGATCATCTGTATACTCGTCATATTGGGACCGTTGGGACATCCTGTCATTACAGACAGCAGCACAAGCTGGGTGATATTAAACAACAAAGTACCATTGCGTCTCAAATGGCCCCCTATTCCCTACATAGTGAACTACGTTTGACCAGGGCCCATAGGGGACTATATAGGGAATAGGGTAACATTTGGGAGTCAGCCTGTGTGTTGTTGTTCTGTTACTGGAGGCTGGCATAACAGAACGGCTAATGAAATTGTTTACAGTTCCTGTTGCTGACGAACCCTGTTGCTATGACTCAGACCGGACTACCAACTGCCAAACAGGTGACCAGGAAATGAAAGAGAAATTACACAAGATCATTATTATTATTAGCCTACTTTAAAAATCATCACACTTTAATCCAAAAAGGACAGATTATATATATTTAGGAACCTACCCAACCCTAAAGACACTTTATTTCCTCTGATGTAATGTTGTTCCACATTTCATCCATCTCTTCTTTTCCCTCTCCTACTGTTGCTCACTTGACCTCTCTCGCTCTCCTCTCTCTCTCTTGCTCTCCTCGGTCTCCTCACTCGCTCTCCTCTCGCTCTTTCTCTCGCTCTCCTCTCTCTCTCGCTCTCCTCTCTCTCTCGCTCTCCTCTCTCTCTCGCTCTCCTCTCTCTCGCTCTCCTCTCTCTCTCTCTCGCTCTCCTCTCTCTCTCTCTCCGCTCTCTCTCTCGCTCTCCTCTCTCTCTCTCACTCTCCTCTCTCGCCTCGCTCTCCTCTCTCGCTCTCCTCTCTCGCTCTCCTCTCTCTCTCGCTCTCCTCTCTCTCCTTACTCTCCTCGCTCTCCCTCTCCTCTCTCTCGCTCTCCTCTCGCGCTCTCCTCTCTCTCCTTACTCTCCTCGCTCTCCTCGCTCACCTCTCTCGCTCTCCTCTCTCTCGCTCTCTCTCCTTGCTCTCGCTCGTTCTTCTCACTCTCCTTGCTCTCGCTCGCTCTCGCTCGCTCTCCCTCGCTCTCCTTGCTCTTCCTTGCTCTCCTCTCCTACTCTTGCTCTCCTCTCAACTTGTTAGGGCTAGGTTTTTTTATTTTTACATTTAACTTTCATACATTCACAAGTGCAAAACACCAAATGTAAGCTTAACTTCTTGTTAATCTACCCATTGTGTCTGATTTCAAAAAGACTTTACAGCGAAAGCACAACATATGATTGTTAGGTCAGAGCCTAGTCACAAAAACACATACAACATACTTCAATTTTCCAGCCAAAGAGAGGAGTCACAAAAAGCAGAAATAGAGATAAAATTAATCACTAACTTTGATCTTCATCAGATGGCACTCATAGTACTTCATGTTACACAATACATGTATGTTTTATTCGGTAAAGTTCATATTTATATCCAAAAATCTCAGCATGTTATTGTTCAGTAATATTGTGCCTCGAAAACATCCTGTGAATTTATGGAAATACCCATCATAAATGTTGATGAAAATCCAAGGGTTATACATGGAATTAAAGATATACTTCTCCTTAATGCAACCGCTGTGTCAGATTTGAAAAATACTTTACGGAAAAAGCAAACCATGCAATAATCTGAGTACAGCGCTCAGACAACAAAAACAAGCCACACAGATATCCGCCGTGTTGTGGAGTCAGTAAAAGTCAGAAATAGTGTTATAAATATTCACTTACCTTTGATGATCTTCATCAGAATGCACTCCCAGGAATCCCAGTTCCACAATAAATGTTTGATTTGTTCGATGAAGTCCATCATTTATGTCCAAATACCTCCTTTTTGTTTGTGCGTTCAGTTCACAAATCCAAACTCACGAGGCGCGAACAAGTCCAGGCGAAAGTTCAAAAAGTTATATTACAGTTCATAGAAACATGTCAAATGATGTATAGAATCAATCTTTAGGATGTTTTTAACATAAATCTTCAATAATATTCCAACCGGAGAATTCCTTTGTCTTTAGCTGCATTCCATCGCATTTCTATCTCTCACGTGCGAACGCGTGATCAGCTAATGGCATTCTACCAGACACCTGGCTCAAACAGCTCTCATTAGCCCCTCCTTCACAGTAGAATCCTTAAACAAGGTTCTAAAGACTGTTGGCATCTAGTGGAAGCCTTAGGAAGTGCAATATGACCCCATAGACACTGTATATTCGATAGGCAATGAGTTGGAAAAACTGCAAACCTCAGATTTCCCACTTCCTGGTTGGATTTTTCTCAGGTTTTTGCCTGCCATATGAATTCTGTTATACTCACAGACATCGTTAAACAGTTTTAGAAACTTCAGAGTAGAGTGTTTTCTATCCAAATCTACTAATAATATGCATATATTAGCAACTGGGCCTGAGTAGCAGGCAGTTTACTCTGGGCACGCTTTTCATCCAAACGTAAAAATGCTGCCCCCTATCCGAAACAGGTTCATTTGACCAATTTGTTCTGGTAATTTGTGTGAGTGCGTTACACTCTTCCTTATTAATACTTCATATTGTATGACGTCAGGCTGGTGTATTGTATGACGTGAGGCCGGTGTATTGTATGACATCAGGCTGGTGTATTGTATGTCGTCAGGCTGGTGTATTGTATGACGTGAGGCTGGTGTATTGTATGTCGTCAGGCTGGTGTATTGTATGATGTGAGGCTGGTGTATTGTATGTCGTCAGGCTGGTGTATTGTATGTCGTCAGGCTGGTGTATTGTATGACGTGAGGCTGGTGTATTGTATGTCGTCAGGCTGGTGTATTGTATGTCGTCAGGCTGGTGTATTGTATGACGTGAGGCTGGTGTATTGTATGTCGTCAGGCTGGTGTATTGTATGTCGTCAGGCTGGTGTATTGTATGACGTGAGGCTGGTGTATTGTATGTCGTCAGGCTGGTGTATTGTATGACGTCAGGCTGGTGTATTGTATGACGTGAGGCTGGTGTATTGTATGACATCAGGCTGGTGTATTGTATGTCGTCAGGCTGGTGTAAAGGATCATAGGGAGAGGCACTAGGCAGTCAGGGACATGGGCTGGTATTGGTAGAGTGAGGCTGGTAGAGAGGGACTAATCGGGGACATGCGCTGATAGTGAGGCTGGTAGGCAGGGACTAATCTGGGACATGGGCTGGTAGAGGGAGGCTGGTAGAGGGACTAAGCAGGGACATGGGCTGGTAGAGGGAGGTTGGTAATGGGACTAAGCAGGGACATGGGCTGGTAGAGGGACTAAGCAGGGACATGGGCTGGTAGATGGACTAAGCAGGGACATGGGTTGGTAGAGGGAGGTTGGTAGAGGTACTAAGCAGGGACATGGGCTGGTAGAGGGAGGTTGGTAGACGGACTAAGCAGGGACATGGGCTGGTAGAGGGAGATTGGTAGAGGGACTAAGTAGGGACATGGGCTGGTAGAGGGAGGTTGGTAGACAGACTAATCAGGGACACGGGCTGGTAGAGGGACTAAGCAGGGACATGGGCTGGTAGATGGACTAAGCAGGGACATGGGTTGTTCGAGGGAGGTTGGTAGAGGGACTAATCAGGGACATGGGCTGGTAGAGGGAGGTTGGTAATGGGACTAATCAGGGACATGGGCTGGTAGAGGGAGGTTGGTAGAGGGACTAATCAGGGACATGGGCTGTTAGAGGGAGGTTGGTAATGTGACTAATCAGGGACATGGGCTGGTAGAGTGACTAAGCAGTAGGGATGGGTATCGTTAAGATTTTAATGGTATTACTACTCTTACCGATACTGCTTATCGATCCGGTACTTTAATGCTATTATTATTTTTACGGAAAAAAATAAAAACAAATTAAGAAAAGATATATCTCTACCAATACCATAGCAGTGCTTTATTTTCTGAAATGTCAAATAAATAAAAATATTTAAAAAACACATATTTACAGCAAAAGAAAAAGCAATGTTTTGAACAAATCACTATTAGAGACTAATGTTGTGGTGATGGAAATGTCAAACAAATGAAATTTTCCTGCAGAAGATAAGACAGTGGTATAGAACAACACGGGTGGGACCTGCAGGTAGGCTGCAGAAGATAAGACAGTGGTATAGAACAACACGGGTGGGGCCTGCAGGTAGGCTGCAGAAGATAAGACAGTGGTATAGAACAACACGGGTGGGACCTGCAGGTGGGCTGCAGAAGATAAGACAGTGGTATAGAGTAACACGGGTGGGGCCTGCAGGTAGGCTGCAGAAGATAAGACAGTGGTATAGAACAACACGGGTGGGGCCTGCAGGTAGGCTGCAGAAGATAAGACAGTGGTATAGACCAACACGGGTGGGGCCTGCAGGTAGGTGCAGAAGATAAGACAGTGGTATAGAGCAACACGGGTGGGGCCTGCAGGTAGGCTGCAGAAGATAAGACAGTGGTATAGACCAACACGGGTGGGGCCTGCAGGTAGGCTGCAGAAGATAAGACAGTGGTATAGAGCAACACGGGTGGGGCCTGCAGGTAGGTGCAGAAGATAAGACAGTGGTATAGAGCAACACGGGTGGGGCCTGCAGGTAGGCTGCAGAAGATAAGACAGTGGTATAGACCAACACGGGTGGGACCTGCAGGTAGGCTGCAGAAGATAAGACAGTGGTATAGAACAACACGGGTGGGACCTGCAGGTAGGCTGCAGAAGATAAGACAGTGGTATAGAACAACACGGGTGGGACCTGCAGGTAGGCTGCAGAAGATAAGACAGTGGTATAGAACAACACGGGTGGGACCTGCAGGTGGGCTGCAGAAGATAAGACAGTGGTATAGAGTAACACGGGTGGGGCCTGCAGGTAGGCTGCAGAAGATAAGACAGTGGTATAGAACAACACGGGTGGGGCCTGCAGGTAGGCTGCAGAAGATAAGACAGTGGTATAGACCAACACGGGTGGGGCCTGCAGGTAGGTGCAGAAGATAAGACAGTGGTATAGAGCAACACGGGTGGGGCCTGCAGGTAGGCTGCAGAAGATAAGACAGTGGTATAGACCAACACGGGTGGGGCCTGCAGGTAGGCTGCAGAAGATAAGACAGTGGTATAGAGCAACACGGGAGGGGCCTGCAGGTAGGTGCAGAAGATAAGACAGTGGTATAGAGCAACACGGGTGGGGCCTGCAGGTAGGCTGCAGAAGATAAGACAGTGGTATAGACCAACACGGGTGGGACCTGCAGGAAGGCTGCAGAAGATAAGACAGTGGTATAGAGCAACACGGGTGGGACCTGCAGGTAGGCTGCAGAAGATAAGACGGTAGTATAGAGCAACACGGGTGGGGCCTGCAGGTAGGCTGCAGAAGATAAGACAGTGGTATAGAGCAACACGGGTGGGGCCTGCAGGTAGGCTGCAGAAGATAAGACAGTGGTATAGAGTAACACAGGTGGGGCCTGCAGGTAGGCTGCAGAAGATAAGACTGGTATAGAACAACACGGGTGGGGCCTGCAGGTAGGCTGCAGAAGATAAGACAGTGGTATAGAGCAACACGGGTGGGGCCTGCAGGTAGGCTGCAGAAGATAAGACAGTGGTATAGAACAACACGGGTGGGGCCTGCAGGTAGGCTGCAGAAGATAAGACCGTGGTATAGAACAACACGGGTGGGACCTGCAGGTAGGTGCAGAAGATAAGACAGTGGTATAGAACAACACGGGTGGGGCCTGCAGGTAGGCTGCAGAAGATAAGACAGTGGTATAGAACAACACGGGTGGGGCCTGCAGGTAGGGGGCAGAAGATAAGACAGTGGTATAGAGCAACACGGGTGCGACCTGCAGGTAGGCTGCAGAAGATAAGATAGTGGTATAGACCAACACGGGTGGGGCCTGCAGGTAGGTGCAGAAGATAAGACAGTGGTATAGAGCAACACGGGTGGGGCCTGCAGGTAGGCTGCAGAAGATAAGACAGTGGTATAGACCAACACGGGTGGGACCTGCAGGTAGGCTGCAGAAGATAAGACAGTGGTATAGAACAACACGGGTGGGACCTGCAGGTAGGCTGCAGAAGATAAGACAGTGGTATAGAGCAACACGGGTGGGGCCTGCAGGTAAGCTGCAGAAGATAAGACAGTGGTATAGAGCAACACGGGTGGGGCCTGCAGGTAGGCTGCAGAAGATAAGACAGTGGTATAGAGCAACACTGGTGGGGCCTGCAGGTGGGCTGCAGAAGATAAGACAGTGGTATAGAACAACACTGGTGGGGCCTGCAGGTAGGCTGCAGAAGATAAGACAGTGGTATAGAACAACACTGGTGGGGCCTGCAGGTAGGCTGCAGAAGATAAGACAGTGGTATAGAACAACACGGGTGGGACCTGCAGGTAGGCTGCAGAAGATAAGACAGTGGTATAGAACAACACGGGTGGGACCTGCAGGTGGGCTGCAGAAGATAAGACAGTGGTATAGAGCAACACGGGTGGGGCCTGCAGGTAGGTGCAGAAGATAAGACAGTGGTATAGGGCAACACGGGTGGGGCCTGCAGGTAGGCTGTAAAAGATAAGACAGTGATATAGAACAACACAGGTGGGGCCTGCAGGTGGGCTGCAGAAGATAAGACAGTGGTATAGAACAACACGGGTGGGGCCTGCAGGTAGGCTGCAGAAGATAAGACAGTGGTATAGAGCAACACGGGTGGGGCCTGCAGGTAGGCTGCAAAAGGACTAATAGTTCTTAGCAGTTCTTCTGGAGAAAGATCAACATATTTGCCTTCCCTGGCAGAAGATGGGACCTCCCCTGGCTTATTGTGTTCCCTGCAGTCAAATACTCTCTCGCTAGGGGTGGAGGAGGCTTGAGCACAGAGGTAGCTTGTTGTAATGTTTGTGAGGGGCAGAGTAGCTCTCTTCTCCCACCACCACATCATAGGATCTCCAGCCATGGAGATGGGAGGCCTTTGTAGAGCTCCACCTCTATGTGAACACACTCACTGAGGGTGAGGGACGTGGTGTCCTGTTGGATCGTCAACCTCAACTCCTTGTCGTCTTCTGAGAACAGCTCCTCCAATGCACTCCTTGTTTTGTACAATGGAGGGACTGTCTCCTCCATTTCCTCTCCTTCTCATTCAGACTCCTCCTGTTGCTGGTGCTCTGTGTCGGTCTGCTCCGGCTCCTCTGACAGCCCTGGTGTTGCTCCTGTCACATTGGCCTCAACACTGTCCTTCCTCTTGTGTGGAGAAGCTTCTGTTATACACTGTCCTGGTGTAGAGGACCTTCTGTTATACACTGTCCTGGTGTAGAGGACCTTCTGTTTACACTGTCCTGGTGTGGAGGACCTTCTGTTTACACTGTCCTGGTGTGGAGGACCTGTTTTACACTGTCCTGGTGTGGAGGACCTGTTTTACACTGTCCTGGTGTGGAGGACCTGTTTTACACTGTCCTGGTGTGGAGGACCTGTTTTACACTGTCCTGGTGTAGAGGACCTGTTTTACACTGTCCTGGTGTAGAGGACCTTCTGTTTACACTGTCCTGGTGTGGAGGACCTTCTGTTTACACTGTCCTGGTGTGGAGGACCTTCTGTTTACACTGCCCTGGTGTGGAGGACCTGTTTTACACTGTCCTGGTGTAGAGGACCTTCTGTTTAATTTGTAAGTCGCTCTGGATAAGAGCGTCTGCTAAATGACTTAAATGTAAATGTAAATGTAAATGTTTAACACTGTCCTGGTGTAGAGGACCTTCTGTTTACACTGTCCTGGTGTGGGAGAAGCTTCTGTTATACACTGTCCTGATGTGGAGGACCTTCTGTTTACACTGTCCTGGTGTAGAGGACCTGTTTTACACTGTCCTGGTGTAGAGGACCTGTTTTACACTGTCCTGGTGTGGAGGAGCTTCTGTTTTACACTGCCCTGGTATAGAGGACCTTCTGTTTAACACTGTCCTGGTGTGGAGGACCTGTTTTACACTGCCCTGGTGTTGAGGACCTTCTGTTTACACTGCCCTGGTGTTGAGGACCTTCAGTTTAACACTGCCCTGGTGTGGAGGACCTTCTGTTTACACTGCCCTGGTGTGGAGGACCTTCTGTTTACACTGCCCTGGTGTGGAGGACCTTCTGTTTAACACTGCCCTGGTGTGGAGGACCTGTTTTACACTGCCCTGGTGTAGAGGACCTTCTGTTTTACACTGCCCTGGTGTGGAGGACCTTCTGTTTACACTGTCCTGGTGTAGAGGACCTTCTGTTTACACTGTCCTGGTGTAGAGGACCTGTTTTACACTGCCCTGGTGTGGAGGACCTGTTTTACACTGTCCTGGTGTGGAGGACCTGTTTTACACTGTCCTGGTGTGGAGGAGCTTCTGTTTTACACTGTCCTGGTGTGGAGGAGCTTCTGTTTTACACTGCCCTGGTGTAGAGGACCTTCTGTTTAACACTGTCCTGGTGTGGAGGACCTTCTGTTTACACTGCCCTGGTGTGGAGGACCTTCTGTTTAACACTGCCCTGGTGTGGAGGAGCTTCTGTTTATACTGCCCTGGTGTGGAGGACCTTCTGTTTAACACTGCCCTGGTGTGGAGGAGCTTCTGTTTATACTGCCCTGGTGTGGAGGAGCTTCTGTTTTACGCTGCCCTGGCTTGTGTAGTGCACTGTAACCATGAGATAGTGGTCCTGACAGAGGCTGGTTCACCTGTCTGATGTGATGGCCAGCTTCTTCAGCTCAGTCATCACATTGGCCTTTTCTATATCATACCAGGTAGGAATGAATGTGTCACTGAGGTAACTCCTGGAGGGAGGTGTATTTTGGGGGTTGAGGGCCTTGCTCATCTCTTCTGCAGAATTCAACACATTAACTCTTTTTTTAATCATTATTGAATTATTGTGTTGTATTGTGGAGTGATGGGACTAACATACAACCATTTTTTTACCACTATATCCTAAACAATACATCTCACTATATACCGACTGTTACCTAAAGCCCTCGGACTCCACTGTTGCAAAGGGGTGTAGGCCGTTCACTATGACCTTGGTCACGGCTAGGTGGCACTCATTCACCCTGTCCTCAGTCATCTTCCCACTAGCTGCCAGTGTGAAAGGGCTTTAACAAAGTTGCAAAATCCTTTTAATGGGTGATTTGAATTTCTGAACTCACCCATAGCTAAACAATCAGCTGGCTAATGGGTCTTTTTGATCAAGAACCCATGTTCACATAATCTAGTTAACTCCGTGTGTGTGGGCTCTAGACTGCTAGCATACGTACCTAACGTAGATCAGGCAACGAGGGATGAACTACGAGCTAGGCAGTCGAACACTGTGCACTTCTCTGCCTGTACATGATGCACTTTCCATAGATGTTTGGACAGATTGCTCGTGTTTCCTCCCCTTTACAAGCAGAATGTCTTGTTGTTGTGGCAACGGAGTATTGTTTAGCTCTCTCCGCTGTCGTCACTAATTAAGAGCAGGGTGCTGTGTGTGCTGTAGCGCAGGGAGAGACATCTCTCTTCTGGATTGGGTATAGTGAAAATGCATCATAGACAAATGTCTTCATCTTACTGCAAATTAGAAACGGTTGGTGAGATAAAATGTACAAGATAACGGTTATGTAGCAATAATAAACGGGACTAATTAGGGGCTGGTGTTGGTAGAGTGGTGGTGTTGGTAGAGTGGTGGTGTTGGTAGAGTGGTGGTGTTGGTAGAGTGGTGGTGTTGGTAGAGTGGTGGCGTTGGTAGAGTGGTGGTAGAGTGGTGGCGGTGGTAGAGTGGTAGAGTGGTGGTGTTGGTAGAGTGGTGGTGTTGGTAGAGTGGTGGCGTTGGTAGAGTGGTGGTAGAGTGGTGGCGGTGGTAGAGTGGTGGTAGAGTGGTGGCGTTGGTAGAGTGGTGGTGTTGGTAGAGTGGTGGCGGTGGTAGAGTGGTGGTAGAGTGGTGGTGGTAGAGTGGTGGTGTTGGTAGAGTGGTGGCGTTGGTAGAGTGGTGGTAGAGTGGTGGCGGTGGTAGAGTGGTGGCGGTGGTAGAGTGGTGGTGTTGGTAGAGTGGTGGCGTTGGTAGAGTGGTGGTAGAGTGGTGGCGGTGGTAGAGTGGTGGTAGAGTGGTGGTGTTGGTAGAGTGGTGGTAGAGTGGTGGCGGTGGTAGAGTGGTGGTAGAGTGGTGGCGTTGGTAGAGTGGTAGAGTGGTGGTGTTGGTAGAGTGGTGGCGTTGGTAGAGTGGTGGTAGAGTGGTGGCGGTGGTAGAGTGGTGGTAGAGTGGTGGCGTTGGTAGAGTGGTGGTGTTGGTAGAGTGGTGGCGGTGGTAGAGTGGTGGTGTTGGTAGAGTGGTGGTGTTGGTAGAGTGGTGGTAGAGTGGTGGCGGTGGTAGAGTGGTGGTAGAGTGGTGGCGGTGGTAGAGTGGTGGTAGAGTGGTGGCGGTGGTAGAGTGGTGGCGTTGGTAGAGTGGTGGCGTTGGTAGAGTGGTGGTGTTGGTAGAGTGGTGGTGTTGGTAGAGTGGTGGTGTTGGTAGAGTGGTGGTGTTGGTAGAGTGGTGGCGGTGGTAGAGTGGTGGTAGAGTGGTGGTGTTGGTAGAGTGGTGGTGTTGGTAGAGTGGTGGTGTTGGTAGAGTGGTGGTGTTGGTAGAGTGGTGGCGGTGGTAGAGTGGTGGTGTTGGTAGAGTGGTGGTGTTGGTAGAGTGGTGGTGTTGGTAGAGTGGTGGTGTTGGTAGAGTGGTGGCGGTGGTAGAGTGGAGGCGGTGGTAGAGTGGTGGTAGAGTGGTGGTGTTGGTAGAGTGGTGGCGGCGGTAGAGTGGTGGTGTTGGTAGAGTGGTGGTGTTGGTAGAGTGGTGGCGTTGGTAGAGTGGTGGCGGTGGTAGAGTGGTGGCGGTGGTAGAGTGGTGGTGTTGGTAGAGCGGTGGTGTTGGTAGAGCGGTGGTGTTGGTAGAGCGGTGTTGTTGGTAGAGCGGTGTTGTTGGTAGAGCGGTGGTGTTGGTAGAGTGGTGGTGTTGGTAGAGTGGTGGCGGTGGTAGAGTGGTGGCGGTGGTAGAGTGGTGGCGTTGGTAGAGTGGTGGTGTTGGTAGAGTGGTGGTGTTGGTAGAGTGGTGGTGTTGGTAGAGTGGTGGTGTTGGTAGAGTGGTGGTGTTGGTAGAGTGGTGGTGTTGGTAGAGTGGTGGCGGTAGAGTGGTGGTAGAGTGGTGGTGTTGGTAGAGTGGTGGTGTTGGTAGAGTGGTGGTGTTGGTAGAGTGGTGGTGTTGGTAGAGTGGTGGCGGTGGTAGAGTGGTGGTGTTGGTAGAGTGGTGGTGTTGGTAGAGTGGTGGTGTTGGTAGAGTGGTGGTGTTGGTAGAGTGGTGGCGGTGGTAGAGTGGAGGCGGTGGTAGAGTGGTGGCGTGGTGAGTGGTGGCGGTGGTAGAGTGAGTGGTGGTGTTGGTAGAGTGGTGGTGTTGGTAGAGTGGTGGCGTTGGTAGAGTGGTGGCGGTGGTAGAGTGGTGGCGGTGGTAGAGTGGTGTTGTTGGTAGAGCGGTGGTGTTGGTAGAGCGGTGTTGTTGGTAGAGCGGTGTTGTTGGTAGAGCGGTGTTGTTGGTAGAGCGGTGGTGTTGGTAGAGCGGTGGTGTTGGTAGAGTGGTGGTGTTGGTAGAGTGGTGGTGTTGGTAGAGTGGTGGCGTTGGTAGAGTGGTGGTAGAGTGGTGGTGTTGGTAGAGTGGTGGTGTTGGTAGAGTGGTGGTGTTGGTAGAGCGGTGTCGTTGGTAGAGTGGTTGGTAGAGCGGTGGTGTTGGTAGAGTGGTGGTGTTGGTAGAGTGGTGGTAGAGTGGTGAGTGTTGGTAGAGTGGTGGTGTTGGTAGAGTGGTGTTGTTGGTAGAGTGGTGGTGTTGGTAGAGTGGTGTCGTTGGTAGAGTGGTGGTAGAGTGGTGGTGTTGGTAGAGTGGTGGTGTTGGTAGAGCGGGTGGTGTTGGTAGAGTTGGTGGTGTTGGTAGAGCGGTGTTGTTGGTAGAGTGGTGTGGTGTTGTTGGTAGAGTGGTGTTGTTGGTAGAGTGGTGGTGTGGTAGAGTGGTAGAGCGGTGGTAGAGTGGTGGTGTTGGTAGAGTGGTGGTGTTGGTAGAGTGGTGGTGGTGGTAGAGTGGTGGTAGAGTGGTGGTGTTGGTAGAGTGGTGTCGTTGGTAGAGTGGTGGTAGAGTGGTGGTGTTGGTAGAGTGGTGTCGTTGGTAGAGTGGTGGTAGAGTGGTGGTGTTGGTAGAGCGGTGTCGTTGGTAGAGCGGTGTCGTTGGTAGAGCGGTGTTGTTGGTAGAGCGGTGGTGTTGGTAGAGTGGTGGCGGTGGTAGAGTGGTGGCGGTGGTAGAGTGGTAGAGTGGTGGCAGTGGTAGAGTGGTGGTAGAGTGGTGGCGGTGGTAGAGTGGTGGTGTTGGTAGAGCGGTGTTGTTGGTAGAGCGGTGTTGTTGGTAGAGCGGTGTTGTTGGTAGAGTGGTGGTGTTGGTAGAGTGGTGGCGGTGGTAGAGTGGTGGTGTTGGTAGAGTGGTGGTGTTGGTAGAGTGGTGGCGGTGGTAGAGTGGTGGCGTTGGTAGAGTGGTGGTAGAGTGGTGGTGTTGGTAGAGTGGTGGTGTTGGTAGAGTGGTGGCGTTGGTAGAGTGGTGGTAGAGTGGTGGTGTTGGTAGAGTGGTGGCGGTGGTAGAGTGGTGGCGGTGGTAGAGTGGTAGAGTGGTGGCAGTGGTAGAGTGGTGGTAGAGTGGTGGTGTTGGTAGAGTGGTGGTGTTGGTAGAGTGGTGGCGTTGGTAGAGTGGTGGTAGAGTGGTGGTGTTGGTAGAGTGGTGGTGTTGGTAGAGTGGTGGTGTTGGTAGAGTGGTGGCGTTGGTAGAGTGGTGGTAGAGTGGTGGCGGTGGTAGAGTGGTGGCGGTGGTAGAGTGGTGGCAGAGTGGTGGTGTGGTAGAGTGGTGGTAGAGTGGTGGTGTTGGTAGAGTGGTGGTGTTGGTAGAGTGGTGGTGGTGGCAGTGGTAGAGTGGTGTTGTTGGTAGAGTGGTGGCAGTTGGTAGAGTGGTGGTGTTGGTAGAGTGGTGGTGTTGGTAGAGTGGTGGTGTTGGTAGAGTGGTGGTGTTGGTAGAGTAGGTGGGGTAGAGTGGTGGCGTTGGTAGAGTGGTGGTGTTGGTAGAGTGGTGGTGTTGGTAGAGTGGTGGTGTTGGTAGAGTGGAGGCGGCGGTCGAGAGGGTCGGGGTCGGCGGTAGAGTGGTGTTGGTAGAGTGGTGGTACGGTGCTGGTGGTAGAGTGGTGGTGGTGGTGCTGGTAGTGGGGTTGGTAGAGAGATAGTGGGGTTGGTAGAGTGGTTGAGTGAAAACAGAGACAAGTTGGAAAATAGCAGTTGTGAATGTGTCATCTGCTCATCACGAGCACCGAATAAACTGCATTTTAAAGTGTGTGTGAGTTAGAGAGACCTATGTGCTTGTCATCAACCAGACCACCATCTCTCGC
The DNA here is from genome assembly GCF_021184085.1 of Oncorhynchus gorbuscha. Classification (NCBI taxonomy): domain Eukaryota; kingdom Metazoa; phylum Chordata; class Actinopteri; order Salmoniformes; family Salmonidae; genus Oncorhynchus; species Oncorhynchus gorbuscha. The sequence goes on along the minus strand of NC_060194.1, from coordinate 42,661,803 downwards.
TCTGTCTTTGGGGGGGTGAAAAATATATATTTTTTTCAATACATTTTTGGGGGGTTTGATCGGAAGATCACCATATTAGGGTGTCAGACTCGACTCATCTCATCTGCTCTCTCTGATGCTTCTTGACCGAAGCTTCTGCAATCATTTAGTAGCTAAGTACCCACTTGTCACGGTAGTGGAATGTTAATGACCAAGCAGCCACTTCCCCACTACCACATTCCCTAGGTCTACATCCCAAATGGCACCCTATTCCCTTTATTTGACCAGGGCCCATAGAGCTCTGGTAACAAGTAGTGCACTGTCTAGAGAATAGGGTGCGATTTGGGACATAGCCATGGAGGAACAAGCCACAAGATGTTTGAGAGGGATTGTGGTAAATATGAGAAGGTCAGTATTTTAAGTATTACATGCAGTATTACACACAGTAGGCTTCTCCTTTAGGCTACAAACAACCCGGCTAGTAAATACTATTGTGTCAGTGTACCAAAGGACGTCCTATTGCCTTTATAGTGCACTACTTTCGCTCTTTTTGTATCTCGCTTTGTCTCTCTCTCTAGATGGTATACAGCTACAGGCGGAAGTGACTTCGCAGCAGGTTGGGAGTGCTCGGGCTGCAGGTTGGGAGTGCTCGGGCAGCAGGCTGGGAGTGCTCGGGCTGCAGGCTGGGAGTGCTCGGGCAGCAGGTTGGGAGTGCTCGGGCAGCAGGTTGGGAGTGCTCGGGCAGCAGGTTGGGAGTGCTCGGGCAGCAGGTTGGGAGTGCTCGGGCAGCAGGTTGGGAGTGCTCGGGCAGCAGGTTGGGAGTGCTCGGGCAGCAGTTTGGGAGTGATCGGGCAGCAGTTTGGGAGTGATCGGGCAGCAGGCTGGGAGTGCTCGGGCAGCAGGCTGGGAGTGCTTGGGCAGCAGGCTGGGAGTGCTCGGGCAGCAGGCTGGGAGTGCTCGGGCAGCAGGCTGGGAGTGCTTGGGCAGCAGGCTGGGAGTGCTCGGGCAGCAGGCAGGTTGGGAGTGCTCGGGCTGCAGGTTGGGAGTGTTTGTTGCTGTATACAGTCTGTTGCTGTATACCATCTAGCCACAATCCCTCAAATGGTTTAGTGGTCGAAGTGTGATTTCCTGTTTACCCAGTGTTCTCGTGGAAACAGCCGGATCTCAGAACTGATATGATACAAGCCTCTGTTTGTTGTTGTTTTGCTCTGGGTTTGGGGGAATTAAGGTGTGTGTGATGTGCTATGTGATCGCACTAATGGCAGCCAAATGTATTTCTGTAGCATTCTTTTCAGCCTGCATCATGTGTTCAGAGGCACAGTAACATGATCCCAGATACCTCTGTGTATCTGAAGACTAACTGACAGGACACAGCATTTCTATTCAACTTTAGGGAAAGCTTTCCCTAGCCTCATGGACGCAGAGCCTATAGTTGAAGTCGGAAAGTTGACATACTTAGGTTTCGTTCGGTAACTTGTTTTTCAACCACTCCACAAATTTCTTGTTAACAAACTATAGTTTTGGCAAGTCAGTTAGGACAGCTACTTTGTGCATGACACAAGTAATTTTTCCAACAATTGTTTACAGATTAATTCACTTTATCACAATTCCAGTGGGTCAGAAGTTTACATATACTGAGTTGACTGTTGCTTTAAACAGCTTGGAAAATTCCATAAAATCAAAGTCAATTGGAGGTGTACCTGTGGATGTATTTCAAGGCCTACCTTCAAACTCAGTGCCTCTTTGCTTGACATCATGGGAAAATCAAAATAAATCAGCCAAGACCTCAGAAAAATAATTGTAGACCTTCACAAGTCTGGTTCATCCTTGGGAGAAATTCCCAAATGCCTGAAGGAACCACATTCATCTGTCCAAACAATAGTATGTAAGTATAACCACCATGGGACCACGCAGCCATCATACCACTCATGAAGGCGACGCGTTCTGTCTCCTAGAGATAAATGTACTTTGGCGCGAAAAGTGCAAATCATTCACAGAACAACAGCAAAGGATATTGTGAAGATGCTGGAGGAAACAGGTACAAAAGTATCTATATCCACAGTAAAACAAGTCCTATATCGACATAACCTGAAATGCCACTCAGCAAGGAAGAAGCCACTGCTCCAAAACCACCATTAAAAAGCCAGACTACGGTTTGCAACTGCACATGGGGACAAAGAACGTACTTTTTGGAGAAATTTCATCTGGTCTGATGAAACAAAGGCGCATTTCAGTTGAATGTATTCAGTTGTACAGCTGACTTGGTATCACTCTTACTTTACCCCACTATGCACTGCAATGAACAGTCTTTTTTGAGAACAGTGATTAAGTTATATTATTAGCCCAAATTATGATTATATAATCATCACATGACTATAATCATTTTTATGGTGTACGTTAGCTTCCCAAGGATCCACCTATGTCAGAATAACTGTCCACATTTACTTTTCCTCAGCCAACAAAATGAGTAACCTATGTAAAAAAAGTTGACCTATTCTATTGGAAAGAAATAGCCTATTGCAAACAGACTCTGGCACAGTTGTGGGACGATAAATCCCAAATTCATACAGCCAGTAGGTCTATGCTAAATATTATTTTCTTTAAAAGGGGGGGGGGACACTTTAAAAGGCAATGAGGCTCATGCAACAGATCTGAACGTTTCGCTTAGAATGTTGATAAACTTAAGCGCAGAAGGATGCGTGCGAATGTTCATTCTGTTATGCATTTAGCGGATAAACAACCGTTTTTTTGTGACCGAGAGGAAAATATCCTTTCAAAATTTAGAAAGCGAGGTTAGTGTCTTAAGAAATATTCACGACCTTTGCCTTGTTCCACATGTTGTTACAGCCTGAATAAAACATGTATTAAATTGAGATGTTTTTCTAGATGTTAACAAATTAATAAAACATTTATTAAATTGAGATGTTTTTCTAGATGTTTACAAATTAATAAAACGTTTATTAAATTGAGATGTTATTCTAGATGTTTACAAATTAATAAAACATTTATTAAATTGAGTTTTGTTGTCACTGGCCTACACACAATACCTCAAAATGACAAAGTGGAATGTTTTACTAGATGTTTACAAATTAATAAAACATAAAAAATTGATATGTCTTGAGTCAAGTTTTCAACCCCTTTTTTATGGCAAACCTAAATAAGTTCAGGAGTAAAAATGTGCTTAACCAGTCACATAAGTCACTCTGTCTTCAATAATAATTAATGACATATACAATTATCTGTAAGGTCCCTCAGTCGAGCTGTGAATTTCAAACACAGATTCAACCACAAAGACCAGGGAGATTTTCTTTCCAATCAGTTGTTTTGTGATAAGGTAGGGGTGGTCACAGAAGATAGCCCTACTTGGAAAAAAGACCAAGTCCATATTATGGCAAGATCAGCTCAAATAAGCAAAGAGAAATGAGTCAATCTGGATAATGTCAAGAACTTAACAATTCTTCAAGTGCAGTCACAAAAACAATCAAGCGCTATGATGAAACTGGCTCTCATGAGGACCGCCACAGGAATGGAAGATCCAGAGTTCCGTCTGCTGCAGAGGATATGTTCATTAGAGTTAAAAGGTTCAGAGGTCAAGCAACAGACACATCTCAACATCAACTGTTCAGAGGAGACTGTGTGAATCAGACCTTCACGGTTGAATTGCTGCAAGGAAACTACTACTAAAGGACACCAATAATAAGATACTTATTTTTTTTACATTTTATTTTTAACTAGGCAAGTCAGTTAAGAACAAATTCTTATTTACAATGACAGCTTACCCCGGGCCAATTGTGCGCCGCCCTATAAGACTCCCAATCACGACCAGTTGTGATAACAGCCTGGGCCAAGAAACACAAGCAATAGACAGACTGGTAGAAATCTGTCCGTTGGTCTGATGAGTCCAAATTTGAGATTATTGGTTCCAACCGCCGTGTCTTTGAGAGACGCAGAGTAGGTGAACGGATGATCTCTGCATGTGTGAACAATGGGTCAAACACAAATGACATGGTTTGGAAGGAGTTGGACCGCAGAGTCCAAGGAAAAACAGCCAACAAGTGAAGCCGGTTGAGAGAATGCAAAGGGTGGCTTCTTTGAAGAATCTAAAATATATTTACACTTGTTTAACACTTCTTTGGTTACTACATGATTTCATAGTTTTGATGTCTTCACTATTATTCTACAATGTAGAAAATAGTAAAAAGAAATAAAAACCCTTGAATTAGGTGCGTCAACTTATGATGAAAATTACAGGCCTCATCTTTTTAAGTGGGAGAACTTGCACAATTGGTCACCAAGTTCAATAACAAATCATGCACAAATAGAACTCAAGCGGGAAGATTATTAGGGATTTTCGTACACAGTGAAAGACGGGGGGAATTCACCAATCACCTCACAGTCCACGTTCCGTTTTCCAGGGTAATCCTCACACTCGGGTCCTCAGCTAATCCGGTCCGGTACACAAGGGAGTCCGACAGTCCAAGGCACAACATGTAATCTCACAGATAGTATGCTCTCTTCATAACGCTCTTGGTTCTCTCCTACTCTGCCCCGTTGTGCATGCTGCTTTCCCTTTTTATCCCCAAACACTTCTTCGCTTAACGAGCTACAGTCTTACCTGGATCACTGTGTCCATATGGCAGAGGCTGGTGTTCTCGCATTTTGTTGAATTTGAGATTTTCTTCAATTTCATTCAGATTTTTATTATTAAAATGAAACAGGCACACGTTATGTCATCGGTAGAAACAGTAGGCTATAAGTATCTCCGACTTGAAATGCATATTTCCTCCAGCTCACATTGTTAAGTGGTGGTGATGCTTGCAGTTGAATGGTGAATTTGGAGGCGCTCTTCAATTACCAGTTGAGAAATAAAAATAGTAGCTCTTTTTTTAATCATGCACCACAATTGTTTTTAACATGCAATCGCATTTAGAATTGTTGTGCAATGAGTGGGCTTCTAAAAGCATGTTTAACTCCAGTTGCAAGAGGAGCATTAGGAGAAATCCCTCTCAAAATACATCTCTGTATGCTGTGCGTGTGATAGTTGTGTTGGACAAATATAAAGATACATGATGACTAACGAAAATAAACACAATTTATTTACACTATATTATCCAAATGAACCTATTGATCGATAAGCATGATGGTCGAATGTACTCACATCGACTGATGTTTTTTCCCATCACTGAATAATATAAAGCATTATTTTGGAATGGGATTGTTTTTCTCCTGGTCATTTTGGCTGGCAACAGTTTTATTTTTCGACTTTTAGTATTTTTTCCCGGGGGGGGGGGGAGCTAACGGAACCTGTTTGCTGACTGCAGGGGTGCAACTTTGGTTTTAGAAGTGGGGCGGGATTTATTAATTTTTTTAAAGTAAAAAAAGTATTATTTTATGCACTTTGAAAAACACTCAACAGCCGTCCCGGCTGTTCGGAGGCATCTGTGTGGTCCTAAAGGACACCGTTGCCTTGTTCTGTATCACATTCCAATGATAAATCTGGGGAGGACAGATGTGACCCGATTGAGGAAACTAGGCATATGTTGTAAGTCACGACTTCACAGGAGAGCCATTTGAACGTTATTTAAAAAAATGTATTTTAAAAAATGGGTTTTGGCAGAAATGCCTTCTCGAACATGTGCCTTAATAACAAACTTGAATGCCATCTGTAAATACAAATAAAATTGTTAAATTACGAGCTTTGTTGGTTAAGCCACAGAACAAGCAACCTTCCCACTAGCCATGATTGACTGAGATAATAAGTGGGCTGGACATGCTGAGAGAGGAGTTCAGATTGGTCTGCATATAGGCTTCTGTCTATTTGAGCTCATCAGTCTGTGTTGGTAATCCTGTCGAATGCGGCTTTTTTTTAATGTGTTGTGTAGTGGAGCTGCATAAGTGTTGGTCTCCACTTTCAAGTTTTGAAATCAGTGGAATTCGAGTATGATAGCTAAAGTGATGGAGAAAACGCCTGTCTCCGGATTACATGTTCAAGCTAAGGGCAACCGTGGCATGCCATTCCTGAGAGGGAGACCCGTCCATCATGCATGATGATGTATATAGGTAAAATAATCTAGCATTAGCTAGCTACATTTTCAGATATTACACGTTTCTAATCTTGACAAAAAAGTGGTTTCATTTCAAGCTAAAGTGTACCGTTAACTAGCTAGCTAGCGTTAGCTGGCTGGCTCCCTAGCTGACATTATAATTTGTATCCCAGAGTCGTATTCATGCAGAGTAGTAATGACATGATTTGGCACTGTGTTCATTGTTGTTTAGTATTAACCTCTTAAGTCGACCCGACACGCATGCGTCCCATCTAGCCATCTGGAAATGCAAATGCGCTACGCTAAATGCTAATAGCACTCGTTAAAACTCAAACGTTCATTAAAACACACATGCAGGGTGTTGAATTAAAGCTACACTCGTTGTGAATCCAGCCAACAAGTCAGATTTTTAAAATGCTTTTCGGCGAAAGCATGAGAAGCTATTATCTGATAGCATGCAACACCCCTAAAGACCCGCAGGGGACGTAAACAAAATAATTAGCATAGTCTGCTCTACACAAAATGCAGAAATAAAATATAAAACATTCATTACCTTTGACCATCTTCTTTGTTGGCACTCCTAGATGTCCCATAAACATCACTATTGGGTCTTTTTTCGATTAAATCGGTCCATATATAGCCTAGATATCGATCTATGAAGACTGTGTGATCAAGGAAAAAAACAGCGTTTTATAACACAACGTCATTTTTTAAAATTAAAAAGTCGACGATAAACTTTCACAAAACACTTTGAAATACTTTTGTAATGTAACTTTAGGTATTAGTAAACGTTAATAATCAATCAAATTGATCACGAAGCGATGTATATTCTATAGCTGTACGTCTTGAAATAATGTCCGGATAAATCTCAACCAAAATATCCGGTCGGAGACCGGAAGAAATGGGCTGTCTCTTGTCCGTTTGACCAAGAAACAAATCCTAGGCAAATGACAAGACTGTTGACATCGTGTGGAAGCTGTAGGTATTGCAACCTCGGCTCCAGGCCATGTGGTTTCTATTCAACAATACATTCAAGTGGCACATTGATATATTTTCCAGTTTTCAGTGATCAGATTTTCCTGCGCTTTTCGATGAAACACACGTTCTGTTATAGTCACAGCCGTGATTTAACCAGTTTTAGAAACGCCTGAGTGTTTTCTATCCACACATACTAATCATATGCATATACTATATTCCTGACATGAGTAGCAGGGCGCTGAAATGTTGCGTGATTTTTAACAGAATGTTCGAAAAAGTAGGGGGTAGGATCAACAGGTTGACTAGATAATGTTAGCTAACGTTTCGTGACGTGTGTGTGATTCTAAACATTGTTTACCTAGCTAGCTAGCAACATGTCTTATTAAGCTAAAGTGCACTGTTAGCTAGCTAGCTAACGTTAGCTGGCTGGCTCTCTATCTGATGTTATTATTTGTATCTCAGAGCCATTTACTTTTCTAGTTAGAGCCTAATGTTAGCTAGCTAACATTGAACCTGGTTGGTTCACCGTGGCATTGTTGAATATGGCCGGTGTCAGTAAACGTCTGCAAAAAAGCGTCATGAAATTGTTGCCGGCAGGGCTGGTTAGGCTGTTTTCATGTTATCCCTAGGTAAACAAATTATCAAGTGTGCCATTTTCCTAAAAGTGAGTTTACAAGTTTATCAACTTTCAAAGCAGAATTACCTCCCCATTGTTCCTCAACTGCAGTGTCTGATATACAATTTTGTAGCTCTGAGTCTCTACTTTTATCCAATGTAAAAAAAAAAAAAAAAAAAAACATTTCAAATGTTGCTACGTAAGACCAAATCCAGGTGGTGAGCCACATATATACAATTTCAGTATGTGGGGGGGGGGGGGGGGGGGGGGGGGCATGTACCCAGTGAAAGTTGCGTCTCTGGCTGACTGTTCCATTCATAGGAATAATCACAGCGGGGGCCTGTCAGCATGACCCCCTTGTTGGTCTTCTCTATGATACATGTTCGGCTGCAAACTGGACATCTCTCCAATGTCTGCAGCAGACAATCTTATGAGGTGGTGTTGACTGGTAGGGCCTGTGACATGGTGATATAATAGCCAAGTTACAACTTGCATTTTGTTCTGAAGAAAGAACGAAGCTTTTTGCTATAGTGCACTTCAAAAGCAAAAATGACTCAACTCGTTGTATCTTGCTTGGCTGAGGAATTAGCTGTTTTATCAAGCCGGGTATTTTTTTATATGTTTCTTTATATACAACTTTGCATATTTCACATAACACACATTACCTGTCGTTGTTAATGAAGCTGTCTGTGTCATCAGGGCAGTAACTCGGGTCACTATCAGACGCCTTAAGATTTCCTTTTCATAGTATTAAAGTGAGACTCTGGCAACAAGACAGGTGTCATAAAGGTCTCATGACTTTTATTCTGAGGTCTCACCTGACAAACTGTGAAAATAGCAAGTGAACAGTGAATGAAATTATCGCTAAACCATTGCAATCACACATTGAAGGACATGTTACTATACCCATCTTTTCCCTTTCTGGTAGGTCCCGGCATCCGTTCATGACTAAGGGGGGGATCAGTCTGGCATGGTCAACTAATGTCATCAACACTCATTTATAAACATAGCTTGAGAAATAAAGTAATAACGTCATCTCAAATTATATGTAGACTGACTGCTTCCGGATTGGATTAGATTCAGGCCGGTGACGCCGCTATAATATGCCATCAACTGTGACATGATTTGTTATGGCCCTGGTTTGGTTTGTTGCTGCTAGTTAGTTCACTGTTGTAGTCAGACATGAGCTGGCTAGTACCACCATAGCTGCATCCAATATTTATTTGATATGGGTTGCTCCTCTGGGAGGCTAATATGACTGTTTAGTCTAAATTACACTAATTTACAGTGGCATGGGGATAAGATGGCATTTCTAAAGTAGGCAAATAATAAGTAGGAAACAACTTTGCCATATGATGTCATCAAATTTACTTTAGAGAGATAGCAATGTTTGCGACTACTGTTACTTGCAAACTTTGTAAAAAAAAAATTATAATAATCTGTCAATGCTAATGTTAGCTAGCTAAAATACGGTGGTCCCCTCAATCTTTGTTGGCTGGCTAAAGTTCTACTGCATCTAAAGTCATTCTGGTGACATCACAATCATGACAAAAGGTTTTCTTACTAATTACTTGCATTCCTTTGAAACGTTATTGTTTTTCCATGCCTAAATATACATAACCAGATACATAAGCAGCAGTCTATGGTCTAGCTGATGATATACTCACCACCACTGGAGACCAACAAACTCCAACCTATTCCGCATGATAGCGTCTAGTAATGCACTAATATGACATTTTTGACTGGTACCGATATACGATATTTTCCTTGCCAAAAAAAAACTATACCAATATAAAACATTTTAGCGGCCTTTTAAGCATTCTGGTACAGTTAAATAATGAACACACACACATGGACACAGCGGTCTAAGGCATTGCATCTCAGTGCAAGAGGCGTCACTACAGTCCCAGGTTCGAATCCAGGCTGTATCACATCCGGCCATGATTGGGAGTCCCATAGGGCGGTGCACAATTGGCCCAGCGTCGCCCGGGCCGTCATTGTATATAAGAATTTGTTCTTAACTGACTTGCCTAGTTAAATAAAGGTTACACACACACACACACACACACTGACAAAAAGTTATTTTGTTGGCATTTACGTATGTCCCCATTACCAGTAAAACCTAATCAAAAACCTATTTCTTTCACTTACTTGCTGTGCTGTTTCATTGTTCAGTCGTTTCATTCTCATCCAGGATTTCTATGAAATGCCGTTTGGGTCGTTGCTTGTCAAAAAAGATAGACGTCAAATAACACTATTTGACGTGGCAAATAAGCTTGTTGACCAATCAGGAGCTGAATATGACTGCATAAGAAATTATACGCGTTCATACATTTTTTACGTAGATATTACACATTGAGTACACTATCACTCGTATTTCATATGTCATAACGAGCTATCGATACGTATGCTATGATGCTGGTAAAGTTGTCTCGTACACCTACAGTGCTGTTCTTAAAAATAAAAAAAAGCTAGCTAGCTTCTTGTTCTTCCCCAAAAACATAATCTGTTTCAGTAGCTATAGTTAGCTAGCTAACTATATAGCTAGGTGTCATCTTCTAAAATAACCCTAATTTATAAGACATTTCTTATTTGAATAATGGTGATCGAACCCATCTATGTGAAGCTAGCCACAATAGTGGACTTTGCGGTTAGCCTTCAAAATAAAAGTATGGCATAATTCTACTATTTGTATTCATTTGCATCACTGTCAATGACATACTTTTATTTTGAAGGCAACTGCAAATTCCACTATTGTGCCTAATCCTTATTGTGGCTAGCTTCACAACACATAACCCAGTCCGGTCGAGCCTCACTAGTCAGATGAAGCTAGCTGGCTGCTAATAACGTTAGCTTTGGGCAACAGGGTCAAGTAGCTGGCTAGCTATATATTTTCACGAACTGAAGTTTAATGTCAATAGGCGAATAGCAAGTGGCAACCTAGCTAATAATTACTCACAAAAATGTCTAAATCATTGCGAAGAATACTAAGAATGACTGAAGTTTCTACTAGTCATTGTTTTCAGGCTGGTTGTATTGGTGCTAGCTAGGTACCAAGCTCAAGGTAGCAACCCCAGAAGTTGCCGTCCAACAAAGTGTAAACACGAGGTGTTTGCAGACTTTTTTGTATAGCTTTGACAGTGCTGCTGTATCTTTTTTTGACACGCAAGACCCAAACAGCGTTCCATAGTATGTATTTTGTGAAGCTAATAGCAGTGATGCTTTTACTGTGTAACTCCGGTAGGGCAACATCTGAAAAATAGCGCACTTGGTAGTGTGTACCGGTGTTCGACCAGTCAGCGCCCACGACAGAGAATGGTTGATTGTCAAGGGCAATGAATTCCATTATTTTGGCATTAATGGATTTCGCCTTTGAGTTGTCTCGCTGAAATGTTCTTACTCTTTCAAATGACTGCTGGACTTGTTTACTGCTCGATCCACACAGCAGACATTGTGGACTAGGTTAGGAATGCTGTGTAGCGAAACATGTTACCTGGCGTCATTTTTAAAATATGTTTTTATTTTTTTATTTCACCTTTATTTAACCAGGTGCTTTACCTAGCAGAGACTTGTAAATAACCTGTAGCCAGTAGGTTTGGCGACGAGTATGAAGCGAGGGCCAACCAACGAGAGCGTACAGGTCACAATGGTGGGTAGTGTATGGGGCTTTGGTGACAAAACGGATGGCACTGTGATAGACTGCATCCTATTTGTTGAGTAGAGTGTTGGAGGCTATTTTATAGATGACATCACCAAAGTCGAGGATCTGTAGGATGGTCAGTTTTACGAGGGTATGTTTGGCAGCATGAGTGAAGGATGCTTTGTTGCGATATAGGAAGCCGATTCTAGATTTCATTTTGGATTGGAGTGCTTAATGTGAGTCTGGAAGGAGAGTTTACAGTCTAACCAGACACCCAGGTATTTGTAGTTGTCCACGTATTCTAAGTCAGAGCCGTCCAGAGTAGTGATGCTGGACGGGCGAGCAGGTGCGGGCAGTGATCGATTGAATAGCATGCATTTAGTTTTACCTGTGTTTAAGAGCAGTTGGAGGCCACGGAAGGAGAGTTGTATGGCATTGAAGCTCGTCTGGAGGTTAGTTAACAAAGTTTCCAAAGAGGGCCAAGAAGTATACAGAATGGTGTCGTCTGCGTAGAGGTGGATCAGAGAATCACCAGCAGCAAGAGCAACATCATTGATGTATACAGAGAAGAGAGTCGGCCCGAGAATTGAACCCTGTGGCACACCCATAGAGACTGCCAGAGGTCCGGACAACAGGCCCTCCGATTTGACACATTGAACTCTATCAGAGAAGTAGTTGGTGAAACACTCAAGGCAGTCATTTAAGAAACCAAGGCTGTCGAGTCTGCCAATAAGAATGTGGTGATTGACAGAATCTAAAGCCTTGGCCAGGTCGATGAATACGGCTGCACAGTAATGTCTCTTATCGATGGCGGTTATGATGTCGTTTAGGACCTTGAGCGTGGTTGAGGTGCACCCATGACCAGCTCTGAAACCAGATTGCATAGCGGATAAGGTACGGTGGGATTCGAAATGGTCGGTAATCTGTTTGTTAACTTGGCTTTCGAAGACCTTAGAATGACAGGGTAGGATAGATATTGGTCTGTAGCAGTTTGGGTCTAGAGTGTCACCCCCTTTGAAGAGGGGGATGACCACCGCAGCTTTCTAATCTTTGGGAATTTCAGACGATACGAAAGAGGTTGAACAGACTAGTAACAGGGGTTGCAACAATTTCGGCAGATCATTTTAGAAAGAGAGAGTCCAGATTGTCTTGCCCGGCTGATTTGTAGGGGTCCAGATTTTTGCAGCTCTTTCAGAATATCAGCTATCTGGATTTGGGTGAAGGAGAAATGGTGGGGGCTTTGGCAGGTTGCTGTGGAGGGTGCCGGGCAGTTGACCGGGGTAGGGGTAGCCAGGTGGAAAGCATTGCCAGCCGTAGAGAAATGTTTGTTAAAATTCTCAATTATAATAGATTTATCGGTGGTAAGTATTTCCTGGCCTCAGAGCAGTGGGCAACTGGGAGGAGGTGTTCTTATTCTCCATGGACTTTACAGTGTCCCAGAACTTTTTTGAGTTAGTACTGCAGGATGCACATTTCTGTTCGCCTTTGCTTTTCTAACTGCCTGTGTATATTTGTTCCTAACTTCCCTGAAAAGTTGCATATCAGGGCAGGCTATTCGATGCTAATGCAGAACACCACAGGATGTTTTTGTGCTGGTCAAGGGCAGACCAATCTGGAGTGAACCAAGGACTATATCTATTCTTAGTTCTACATTTTTTGAGTGGGGCATGCTTAGTTAAGATGGTGATATAGACACTTTTAATGACAAGCCAGTCATCATCTACTGACGGGATGAGGTCAATGTCATTTCAGGATACTCCGGCCAGGTCAATTAGAAAGGCCTTCTCGCAGAAGTGTTTTATGGAGCATTTGACAGTGATGAGAGGTGGTCGTTTGGTCGCAGACCCATTACGGATGCAGGCAATGAGGCAGGGATCGCTGAGATCTTGATTGAAAACAGCAGAGGTGTATGTGGAGGGGGAGTTAGATAGGATGACATCTATGAGGGTGCCTCTGTTTACGGATTTAAAGTTGTACCTGGTAGGTTCATTGATAATTTGTGTGAGATTGAGGGCACCAAGCTTAGATTGTAGGATGGCCGGGGTGTTAAGCACGTCCCAGTTTAGGTCACCTAGTAGCACGAGCTCAGAAGATAGATGGGGGGCAATCAATTAACAGATGGTATTGAGGGCACAGCTGGGGGAAAAGGGAGGTCTATAGCAAGCGGCAACAGTGAGAGACTTGTTTCTGGAAAGGTGAATTTTTAGAAGTAGAAGCTCGAATTGTTTGGGTACAGTCTTGGATAGCCTGCAGAGTTCTGTATTACTATCTTTGCAGTAGATTGCAACACCGCCCCCTTTGGCAGTTCGGAAAATGTTATAGTTAGCGATGGAGATTTCAGGGTTTTTGGTGGTTTTCCTAAGCCTGGATTTAAACACGGCTAAGACATCCGGGTTGGCAGAGTATGCTAAAGCAGTGAGTAAAACAAACTTAGGGAGTAGGCGTCTAATGTTAACATGCATGAAATCAAGGCTTTTACGGTAACAGAAGTCAACAAATGAGAGCACCTGGGGAGTGGGAGTGGAGCTAGGCACTGCAGGACCTGGATTAACCTCCACATCACCAGAGGAACAGAGGATAAGGGTATGGCTAAAGGCTGTACGAACTGGCCGTCTAGCACGTTCGGAACAGAGAGTAAAAGGAGCAGGTTTCTGGGCACAATAGCATAGATTCAAGGCATAGTGTACAGACAAAGGTATGGTAGGATGTGAGTACCATGGAGGTAAACCTAGGCATTGAGTAATGATGAGAGAGATATAGTCTCTAGAGACGTTTAAAACAGGTGATGTCATCACATATGTAGGAAGTTGAACAACATGGTTGGTTAAGGCATATTGAGCAGGGCTAGATGCTTTACAGTGAAATAAGACAGTAATCACTAACCAGGACAGTAATGGACGAGGCATATTGATATTAGAGAGAGGCATGTGTAGCAAAGTGAACATATGGGTCCAGTGAGTCGTTGCGCTGACTGGGGACACGGCGATTCAGACAGTTAGCAGGCTAAGAAGCTAACAGTTAGTAGACCGGGGCTGGCAAGCTAGCAGTTAGCAGACCGGGTTAGCAAGCAAGCAGTTGGCAGACCGGGGCTAGCAGTTGGCAGACCGGGACTAGCAGTTGGCAGACCGGGGCTAGCAGTTGGCAGACCGGGGCTAGCAGTTGGCAGACCGGGGCTAGCAGTTGGCAGACCGGGGCTAGCAGTTGGCAGACCGGGGCTAGCAGTTGGCAGACCGGGGCTAGCAGTTGGCAGACCGGGCGCTAGTAGTTAGCAGACCGGGTCAGGCAAGCTAGCCTTTGGGGGACGTCGCGATGGGGATAAGTCTGTTTTTGCCTTTTCGTGCGGTGACGTCGCTAGACAAGTCGTGGAATTTGTAGGGTTCCAAGTAGTCCTAGGTAGCTAGTAGGCCGCGGTTAGCAGAATGGGCCTTCAGCGGACATCACGCCTGAGGGGCCTGTTGGAATCCTCGGCCAGATTATTGGTATTCCAGTCATAGAGGATCGGCGGGGTTCTGTGCCCCGTACCGGCAGTAGAAGGGGTCCGGATATTGTAACCCAGGAGTGGGCTTCGGTGGTAGCACAGGAAGCCTGGCCGGGCTAGCTTCAGTCTAATTGGTGCTTGCTCCGGGATCGAAATGCTGGCCAGGAGTAAAAAATAAATAATATTTCCGTTATGCTCCATTTTGAGGCACGTTGTTCGAACTGGCGAGAGCTTTCCGAGCTAAAGGTTAACTGATGACCGCTAGCAATGGTTTGCTGACTGATAGCTAGTAGGTAGTTAGCTGGCTAGCTTCAGTTGAGGGATTCCAGATCCGAGGTAAATAGAAATACTTTAGGGAAAAAAAACAGATCCTTGCCACATTGGGTGAGGCTGGTTGAGGTTTAGGAAAATATTTTTAAAAGATATGCGACGCAAAATATGTAAAAAGATGTATACAAGGGACACGACAGGACAAAGACGTCTGACTGCTACGCCATCTTGGACATTATGTCCTACGTTATATATGTTTGCATGTTAGCTTTGACATCAGTTTTTAACATCGGCGTTAAACCATAGAGTTTGGCTGTGCATCCTGCTGTAATATGCACCATACATTACATGGTCAAGCCTTATAGGGCTTTTCAGGTTCAAACTGACGTGATCCTTTGTACACGTTGGTTGGGGGCGATGAAACAACAGAGAAGCCCCTTTCAATGACGTAAAAAAGCAAAGTGGACGGCAGGGTGATTTTTGCACACGGAGACAAATATTAGGCAGCAGGGATCTTAATCCTTGAGGGGATTGTCTCTGCTGCTGTTACCAAGAGTGGCACTGCATCTCAGTGCTAGAAGCGTCATTACAGACCCTGGTTCGATTCCAGGCTGTATCACAACCGGTCGGGAGACCCTATGGGAGTTCCATAGGGTGGCGCACGATTGGCCCAGCGTCGTCCGAGTTAGGTTTTGGCCGGGGTAGGCCGTCATAAAAATAAAAAAAAGTTCTTAACTGACTTGCCTAGTTTAATAAAGGTGAAATAAAATAATAAAATAATAAAAGAAGCTTAATCTTGCAAGCTAAAAGTAGCCACTTAGCTAAAATTAGCCACTTAGCTAGTATTAGCAAGTTA
Organism: Oncorhynchus gorbuscha; assembly: GCF_021184085.1. Taxonomy (NCBI): domain Eukaryota; kingdom Metazoa; phylum Chordata; class Actinopteri; order Salmoniformes; family Salmonidae; genus Oncorhynchus; species Oncorhynchus gorbuscha. Next base: position 42,645,942 of record NC_060194.1, on the reverse strand, counting down.
GCAAAACCCAGCTGGAAAACATTTATTTGGCACATCTTAGGTTGTTAATTTAATAGTTATAAGGTATATAGCTGTGTACTTGCCTACTTAAATAAAGGTTAAATAAAACAAATATATATATTTTTAAATCACTCCTTGCAATGCAGAAGTGACTCAACTCACAAAGCTCCCATTTTGCTTGTTGTTCTTTTTGTAAACAAGCACACGTGACTGGCTCAAATCGCTCTATGGGCCCTGGTCAAAAGCACTGCACTTTACAGGCAATAGGTTGTCATTTGGGACACAGCCAGGGTTTCTACTCAGGACGATTCCTCATTGCCACACTGGCAGAGATAGTGTGTGTGTGTGTGTGTGTGTGTGTGTGTGTGTGTGTGTGTGTGTGTGTGTGTGTGTGTGTGTGTGTGTGTGTGTGTGTGTGTGTGTGTGTGTGTGTGTGTGTGTGTGTGTGTGTGTGTGTGTGTGTGTGTGTGTGTGTGTGTGTGTGTGTGTGTGTGTGTGTGTCGTACATGGATTAATTTGTTTGTGTACGTGCACCAAAGTGCAGCGTTTGCCTGTTTTCTATGTGGTTCTGGTTTACTTTTCATGCATGTTGTCATTCAGCGTCTCTAGCACTTAAAGGGTTAACTCAGTGGGGAGAGGCCAGCTCCCCCTACCAGGCAACACATTGGTTAAAGAGAGAGAGGCCAGCTCCCCCTACCAGCCACCACATTGGTTAAAGAGAGAGAGGCCAGCTCCCCCTACCAGGCAACACATTGGTTAAAGAGAGAGAGGCCAGCTCCCCCTACCAGGCAACACATTGGTTAAAGAGAGAGAGGCCAGCTCCCCCTACCAGGCAACACATTGGTTAAAGAGAGAGAGGCCAGCTCCCCTACCAGCCACCACATTGGTTAAAGAGAGAGGCCAGCTCCCCTACCAGGCAACACATTGGTTAAAGGTTAAAGAGAGAGGCCAGCTCCCCTACCAGGCAACACATTGGTTAAAGAGAGAGAGGCCAGCTCCCCCTACCAGGCAACACATTGGTTAAAGAGAGAGAGGCCAGCTCCCCCTACCAGCCACCACATTGGTTAAAGAGAGAGAGGCCAGCTCCCCCTACCAGGCAACACATTGGTTAAAGAGAGAGTGGCCAGCTCCCCCTACCAGGCAACACATTGGTTAAAGAGAGAGGCCAGCTCCCCTACCAGGCAACACATTGGTTAAAGAGAGAGAGGCCAGCTCCCCCTACCAGGCAACACATTGGTTAAAGAGAGAGAGGCCAGCTCCCCCTACCAGTCAACACATTGGTTAAAGAGAGAGGCCAGCTCCCCCTACCAGGCAACACATTGGTTTAAGAGAGAGGCCAGCTCCCCTACCAGGCAACACATTGGTTAAGAGAGAGAGGCCAGCTCCCCCTACCAGGCAACACATTGGTTAAAGAGAGAGAGGCCAGCTCCCCCTACCAGCCACCACATTGGTTAAAGAGAGAGAGGCCAGCTCCCCCTACCAGGCAACACATTGGTTAAAGAGAGAGTGGCCAGCTCCCCCTACCAGGCAACACATTGGTTTAAGAGAGAGAGGCCAGCTCCCCCTACCAGGCAACACATTGGTTAAAGAGAGAGAGGCCAGCTCCCCCTACCAGGCAACACATTGGTTAAAGAGAGAGAGGCCAGCTCCCCCTACCAGGCAACACATTGGTTAAAGAGAGAGAGGCCAGCTCCCCCTACCAGTCAACACATTGGTTAAAGAGAGAGAGGCCAGCTCCCCCTACCAGGCAACACATTGGTTAAAGAGAGAGGGCCAGCTCCCCTACCAGGCAACACATTGGTTAAAGAGAGAGAGGCCAGCTCCCCCTACCAGGCAACACATTGGTTAAAGAGAGAGAGGCCAGCTCCCCCTACCAGTCAACACATTGGTTAAAGAGAGAGAGGCCAGCTCCCCCTACCAGGCAACACATTGGTTAAAGAGAGAGAGGCCAGCTCCCCCTACCAGGCAACACATTGGTTAAAGAGAGAGAGGCCAGCTCCCCCTACCAGGCAACACATTGGTTAAAGAGAGAGGCCAGCTCCCCCTACCAGGCAACACATTGGTTAAAGCTGAGGGTGGATCTGCAGCTACCGCTGTGCGATGGAATGGAGTCAGCACTGGATCAGGAATCTCTGTGTGTGTGTGTGTGTGTGTGTGTGTGTGTGTGTGTGTGTGTGTGTGTGTGTGTGTGTGTGTGTGTGTGTGTGTGTGTGTGTGTGTGTGTGTGTGTGTGTGTGTGTGTGTGTGTGTGTGTGTGTGTGTGTGTGTGTGTGTGTGTGTGGCAATGCGAGTGACTTGTGTGTGTTTAGGGATGGGGGAGGGAGCGTGTATAGTGCGGCTGAGAGAGACCAAAGGGGGGGACAGGCAGAGAGTATTCAACACCTAATATTCAGAGAAAATACTGACAAGAGGATTTCATCAATGTTAGCTACTCATTCAGAAACATTGTATCTAATCCCCTCATTTGATACTGTTAAGTGATCTGTAATTAGCTCCTTGTACCACCCCCTCTTACACCCACTCAGTCAGAAAGGAAGGAAGGACAGAGGTCCATGTTGTACTCGTAGAGGGCTGACCCCATGTCACATGACTGCTGTGACGCTAATGAATCCCAGTAGAGAGACACACACACCAGAGTAATGTTGGGAGTGGGAGTTGACACAGATATTGCATATCACTTGTGCTGGTAAGGGAGTTCAGACAACCACACAGGATTCACAGTGTCAGTCAGTATCATGCCGTGTCAGTCAGTATAATATAATGCCGTGTCAGTCAGTATAATATAATGCAGTGTCAGTCAGTATAATATAATGCAGTGTCAGTCAGTATAATGCAGTGTCAGTCAGTATCATGCAGTGTCAGTCAGTATAATGCAGTGTCAGTCAGTATAATATAATGCAGTGTCAGTCAGTATCATGCAGTGTCAGTCAGTATCATGCGGTGTCGGTCAGTATAATGCGGTGTCAGTCAGTATAATGCGGTGTCAGTCAGTATAATATAATGCGGTGTCAGTCAGTATCATGAAGTGTCAGTCAGTATAATATAATGCAGTGTCAGTCAGTATAATGCGGTGTCAGTCAGTATAATATAATGCGGTGTCAGTCAGTATAATGCGGTGTCAGTCAGTATAATGTGGTGTCAGTCAGTATAATGCATTGTCAGTCAGTATAATATAATGCAGTGTCAGTCAGTATAATGCATTGTCAGTCAGTATAATATAATGCAGTGTCAGTCAGTATAATGCAGTGTCAGTCAGTATAATATAATGCAGTGTCAGTCAGTATCATGCGGTGTCGGTCAGTATCATGCGGTGTCAGTCAGTATAATATAATGCAGTGTCTGTCAGTATAATATAATGCAGTGTCTGTCAGTATAATATAATGCAGTGTCTGTCAGTATAATATAATGCAGTGTCAGTCAGTATAATATAATGCAGTGTCAGTCAGTATAGTATATTGCAGTGTCAGTCAGTATCATGCAGTGTCAGTCAGTATCATGCAGTGTCAGTCAGTATAATATAATGCGGTGTCAGTCAGTATAATATAATGCCTTGTCAGTCAGTATAATGCAGTGTCAGTCAGTATAATATAATGCAGTGTCAGTCAGTATCATGCAGTGTCAGTCAGTATCATGCAGTGTCAGTCAGTATAATATAATGCGGTGTCAGTCAGTATAATATAATGCCTTGTCAGTCAGTATAATGCAGTGTCAGTCAGTATAATATAATGCAGTGTCAGTCAGTATCATATAATGCAGTGTCAGTCAGTATCATGCGGTGTCAGTCAGTATCATGCGGTGTCAGTCAGTATCATGCGGTGTCAGTCAGTATAATATAATGCAGTGTCAGTCAGTATAATATAATGCGGTGTCAGTCAGTATCATGCAGTGTCAGTCAGTATAATATAATGCAGTGTCAGTCAGTATAATGCAGTGTCAGTCAGTATAATATAATGCGGTGTCAGTCAGTATAATGCGGTGTCAGTCAGTATAATGCGGTGTCAGTCAGTATAATATAATGCGGTGTCAGTCAGTATAATGCATTGTCAGTCAGTATAATATAATGCAGTGTCAGTCAGTATAATGCAGTGTCAGTCAGTATAATATAATGCGGTGTCAGTCAGTATAATGCGGTGTCAGTCAGTATAATATAATGCGGTGTCAGTCAGTATAATGCATTGTCAGTCAGTATAATATAATGCAGTGTCAGTCAGTATAATGCAGTGTCAGTCAGTATAATATAATGCGATGTCAGTCAGTATAATATAATGCGGTGTCAGTCAGTATAATGCATTGTCAGTCAGTATAATATAATGCAGTGTCAGTCAGTATAATGCAGTGTCAGTCAGTATAATATAATGCAGTGTCAGTCAGTATCATGCGGTGTCGGTCAGTATATTGCGGTGTCGGTCAGTATATTGCGGTGTCGGTCAGTATATTGCGGTGTCGGTCAGTATATTGCGGTGTCGGTCAGTATCATGCGGTGTCAGTCAGTATAATATAATGCAGTGTCTGTCAGTATAATATAATGCAGTGTCTGTCAGTATAATATAATGCAGTGTCAGTCAGTATAATATAATGCAGTGTCAGTCAGTATAATATAATGCAGTGTCAGTCAGTATAATGCAGTGTCAGTCAGTATCATGCAGTGTCAGTCAGTATCATGCAGTGTCAGTCAGTATCATGCAGTGTCAGTCAGTATAATATAATGCGGTGTCAGTCAGTATAATATAATGCCTTGTCAGTCAGTATAATGCAGTGTCAGTCAGTATAATATAATGCAGTGTCAGTCAGTATCATATAATGCAGTGTCAGTCAGTATCATGCAGTGTCAGTCAGTATCATTCAGTGTCAGTCAGTATAATATAATGCGGTGTCAGTCAGTATAATATAATGCCTTGTCAGTCAGTATAATGCAGTGTCAGTCAGTATAATATAATGCAGTGTCAGTCAGTATAATATAATGCGGTGTCAGTCAGTATAATATAATGCAGTGTCAGTCAGTATCATGCAGTGTCAGTCAGTATAATATAATGCAGTGTCAGTCAGTATAATATAATGCGGTGTCAGTCAGTATCATGCGGTGTCAGTCAGTATCATGCAGTGTCAGTCAGTATAATATAATGCAGTGTCAGTCAGTATAATATAATGCAGTGTCAGTCAGTATAATATAATGCGGTGTCAGTCAGTATCATGCGGTGTCAGTCAGTATCATGCAGTGTCAGTCAGTATAATATCATGCAGTGTCAGTCAGTATAATATAATGCAGTGTCAGTCAGTATAATATAATGCAGTGTCAGTCAGTATCATGCAGTGTCAGTCAGTATAATATAATACGGTGTCAGTCAGTATCATGCAGTGTCAGTCAGTATAATATAATGCGGTGTCAGTCAGTATAATATAATGCAGTGTCCGTCAGTATAATATAATGCAGTGTCAGTCAGTATAATATAATGCGGTGTCAGTCAGTATAATATAATGCGGTGTCAGTCAGTATAATATAATGCAGTGTCAGTCAGTATCATGCAGTGTCAGTCAGTATAATATAATGCAGTGTCAGTCAGTATCATGCAGTGTCAGTCAGTATAATATAATGCCTTGTCATTCAGTATAATGCAGTGTCAGTCAGTATAATATAATGCAGTGTCCGTCAGTATAATATAATGCAGTGTCAGTCAGTATAATATAATGCGGTGTCAGTCAGTATAATATAATGCGGTGTCAGTCAGTATAATATAATGCAGTGTCAGTCAGTATCATGCAGTGTCAGTCAGTATAATATAATGCAGTGTCAGTCAGTATAATATAATGCAGTATCAGTCAGTATAATGCAGTGTCAGTCAGTATCATGCGGTGTCGGTCAGTATAATGCGGTGTCAGTCAGTATCATGCGGTGTCAGTCAGTATAATATAATGCAGTGTCTGTCAGTATAATATAATGCAGTGTCAGTCAGTATTCTGCAGTGTCAGTCAGTATCATGCGGTGTCAGTCAGTATAATATAATGCAGTGTCAGTCAGTATCATGCAGTGTCAGTCAGTATCATGCAGTGTCAGTCAGTATCATGCAGTGTCAGTCCGTATAATGCGGTGTCAGTCAGTATAATATAATGCAGTGTCAGTCAGTATAGTATAATGCAGTGTCAGTCAGTATCATGCGGTGTCAGTCAGTATAATATAATGCAGTGTCAGTCAGTATCATGCAGTGTCAGTCAGTATCATGCAGTGTCAGTCAGTATCATGTAATGCGGTGTCAGTCAGTATAATATAATGCAGTGTCAGTCAGTATCATGCAGTGTCAGTCAGTATAATATAATGCAGTGTCAGTCAGTATAATATAATGCAGTGTCAGTCAGTATCATGCAGTGTCAGTCAGTATCATGCAGTGTCAGTCAGTATCATGCCGTGTCAGTCAGTATCATGCGGTGTTAGTCAGTATCATGTAATGCGGTGTCAGTCAGTATCATGTAATGCGGTGTCAGTCAGTATTACATTTACATTTAAGTCATTTGGCAGACGCTCTTATCCAGAGCGACTTACAAATTGGTGCATTCACCTTATGACATCCAGTGGAACAGTCACTTTACAATAGTGCATCTAAATCTTAAAGGGGGGGGGTGAGAGGGAATACTTATCCTATCCTAGGTATTACTTAAGTATCATGTAATGCGGTGTCAGTCAGTATAATATAATGTGGTGTCAGTCAGTATCATGCAGTGTCAGTCAGTATAATATAATGCAGTGTCAGTCAGTATAATATAATGCCTTGTCAGTCAGTATAATGCAGTGTCAGTCAGTATAATATAATGCAGTGTCAGTCAGTATAATATAATGCAGTGTCAGTCAGTATCATTCAGTGTCAGTCAGTATAATATAATGCAGTGTCAGTCAGTATCATGCGGTGTCAGTCAGTATAATATAATGCAGTGTCAGTCAGTATCATGCAGTGTCAGTCAGTATAATATAATGCAGTGTCAGTCAGTATTCTGCAGTGTCAGTCAGTATCATGCGGTGTCAGTCAGTATAATATAATGCAGTGTCAGTCAGTATCATGCAGTGTCAGTCAGTATAATATAATGCAGTGTCAGTCAGTATTCTGCAGTGTCAGTCAGTATCCTGCAGTGTCAGTCAGTATCCTGCGGTGTCAGTCAGTATCCTGCGGTGTCAGTCAGTGTCCTGCGGTGTCAGTCCGTGTCCTGCGGTGTCAGTCAGTGTCCTGCGGTATCAGTCCGTGTCCTGCGGTATCAGTCAGTGTCCTGCGGTATCAGTCAGTGTCGGTGTCAGTCAGTATCCTGCGGTATCAGTCAGTGTCCTGCGGTGTCAGTCAGTATCCTGCGGTATCAGTCAGTGTCCTGCGGTGTCAGTCAGTATCCTGCGGTATCAGTCAGTGTCCTGCGGTGTCAGTCAGTATCCTGCGGTATCAGTCAGTGTCCTGCGGTGTCAGTCAGTATCCTGCGGTGTCAGTCAGTATCCTGCGGTGTCAGTCAGTATCCTGCGGTGTCAGTCATAGCCCCTTTTCTGTGGTGTTGTTTTGCTCTACATTGTTGTTGACCTGCGGTGATATATTTGTCTGTGTTTGTGTGTTTGCGGTTGCTTCTTCAGTCAGTCGTTAATGTAGAACACACTCACATAAACACCCTTTCAGTTCATGTGACCTGACCTGTGGCCTGAGCCCCTCGTTAGGCTGTTGACCAATCCTAATCTAATCTGGCTCCGGAGCTACCTGAGATGATTTAACCCTGCAGGACAGGCAGTCAGCAAGGTGTTTACCTCTCTCCCGCTGACACACACACACACCCACACACACACACTGCCAGTACCAACTGGCTTTGAAACTCAGCAATGGCAATGGACGTTACCATGTGTATGTGTGAGTGCTGCATGGTATACTGAAATGTAGGTACTTTTTCAATACTAGAACATGGAAAATATATTAGGTATTAGAATTGTTGTTACTTTCGGTACTTCTGTCAAATGCGTCTCAAGGAACAAGTCTCTCTCAGCCCAGCCCCCTTAGTATAGTTATAGTATAGTATAGTTTGAGCGCACCGTGCCTGCTCCACTGAGCCTGTACTGGGAGTCTGGGCTGTATCATGTTAGCTCTCCACTGAGCCTGTACTGGGAGTCTGGGTTACATCATGTTAGCTCTCCACTGAGCCTGTACTGGGAGTCTGGGTTACATCATGTTAGCTCTCCACTGAGCCTGCACTGGGAGTCTGGGTTAGATCATGTTAGCTCTCCACTGAGCCTGTACTGGGAGTCTGGGCTACATCATGTTAGCTCTCCACTGAGCCTGTACTGGGAGTCTGGGCTACATCATGTTAGCTCTCCACTGAGCCTGTACTGGGAGTCTGGGCTACATCATGTTAGCTCTCCACTGATGCTGCACTGGGAGTCTGGGTTACATCATGTTAGCTCTCCACTGAGCCTGCACTGGGAGTCTGGGCTACATCATGTTAGCTCTCCACTTAGCCTGCACTGAAGTTAACACATTTGAATAATGCAACACGGCATGTAGAAATATTGAAACTGTTATTTACTGTTCGCAAAACAATGTCCATACAGGCTTATCGACCTTACAATGCAAGAAGAAACCGATAGCTTCCAGCTTTGTAGGCTAACATTCCTTGCTAGCTGAAGCTAACGAATTCATTACCCAGGTTTATTCATTCACTTTGTCGGGCTCTCTCGCGCGTGTCTCCCAAAGACTATCTGTTGCCTCCAGTGAACTGACTGTGTAAATATGGCTCTGAGGGCCCGCCCCCTTCTTGCCTTGTGAATGACATCATTACTGGTTAAAGAGACAGCGTGCACTTTTATAAAATAAGTTACTTCTATGCAAATGTTGTTGATCAGTACAATAAAATAAGTTACTTCTATGCAAATGTTGTTGATCAGTACAAGTCCCAAATGGAACGGGAACAGATTGTTTTTAATCTGTAGCTCCATGAAATCAGCCAAAATAGGCTCAGTAACTCAATGCATAGACACATTCCTATTGAATGTACACTAGCCTGTATTGTGAATAGGTCTAGGCTACTTCTAGGTTTACCCAGTTTATCAATAGATGAGAGATTTACCATTCAAATAAATTATTACCATTATGTTGTGTAGTTAGATTGCTAAAAAAAAAAAAGTCAAATTGATTGTGTGATTGATTTATTAATGTACACATTGCTGTCTGAAAAATGGACGTAAAAAATATATTTATTATTTTATGCTGTTCAACTCAAAAGATTCAGCAGAGCAGTAGTGGAGTTGATCAAATCAAATATCGTATTCGTCACATTCTTGGCAAACAAAAGTTGTTGACACTGTCTGGTTTAAGGGCCGTTCTGTGCCTTTGGCTAATACGCCTTCTTTTTCTGCTGTGGTATTGTTTTGATATCGAGTAACGTGATACTAAACCTGTTATCGGTATCCAAGTCAAAGTTCTGGTATCGTGACAACACTAGCGTGTGTGTGAGCGCTCTTGCACAGTGCAGTGTATTCTTGCCAGATTGGCAGTAGATGAAGTGTGTGTGTGTGTGTGTGTGTGTGTGTGTGTGTGTGTGTGTGTGTGTGTGTGTGTGTGTGTGTGTGTGTGTGTGTGTGTGTGTGTGTGTGTGTGTGTGTGTGTGTGTGTGTGTGTGTGTGTGTGTGTGTGTGTGTGTGTGTGTGTGTGTGTGTGTGTGTTTCCTGGGTCACCTTGTTAGGAAGTAACATTTAGTGATTTCAGAGCAAACCTGGGTCAAACATACATACCAAATACTGACTGACCTGGGTCAAACACACATACCAAATACTGACTGACCTGGGTCAAACACACATACCAAATACTGACTGACCTGGGTCAAACATACATACCAAATACTGACTGACCTGGGTCAAACATACATACCAAATACTGACTGACCTGGGTCAAACATACATACCAAATACTGACTGACCTGGGTCAAACACACATACCAAATACTGACTGACCTGGGTCAAACACACATACCAAATACTGACTGACCTGGGTCAAACATACATACCAAATATTGACTGACCTGGGTCAAACATACATACCAAATACTGACTGACCTGGGTCAAACATACATACCAAATACTGACTGACCTGGGTCAAACACACATACCAAATACTGACTGACCTGGGTCAAACACACATACCAAATACTGACTGACCTGGGTCAAACATACATACCAAATACTGACTGACCTGGGTCAAACATACATACCAAATACTATTATAATTACCAAATATCCTATTACTAAACCCTCCCCCTCCCACAGTGTGTCCCACCAGCTGTAAGCACCGGGCCTGTACCAGAGACCACCAATGTTGCCATGAACAGTGTCTGGGAGGCTGCTCTGAGCCCCACAACAGCAGCAGCTGTGTTGCCTGCAAGAACTCCAGCACCAGGTAAAGTTGGGATGACTTCAACACACCTTTCACAATTACATTAGTTGATTGTTTATGTGTGTGGGGGGGGGCTGATGTTGATGCTTCTATATACAACGCCAAGAGAAATTCTTTGTGACTTGTTGCATAACAATCGTGTTTCTGATTCTAGATGTTAGAGATGATTCATTATTTAAAGATCCAGAGCAGTCAAACATGTGATGTTTCTGTGTTTTCTATACACTACATGGCCAACAGTAGGTGGACACACCTTCAAATAACTGGATCCGGCTATTTCAACCACACCTGTTGCTGACAGGTATAAAGAAAATGGAGTATGCAGCCATGCAATCTCCACAGACAAACATTGGCAAGTAGAATGGCCTTGCTGAAGAGCTCAAGTGACTTTCAATGTGGCACTGTCATAGGATGCCCCCAAATTGTTGCTCTGCTAGAGCTTCCCCGGTCAACTGTAAGTGCTGTTATTGTCAAGTGGAAACGTCTAGGAGCAACAATGGCTCAGCCGCAAAGTGGTAGACCCCACAAGCTCACAGAACGGGATTGCTAAGTGTTGAAAATCGCCTGTCCTCGATTGCAACACTCGCTACCGAGTTCCAAACTGCCTCTAGAAGCAATGTCAGCACAATAACTGTTCGTTGGGAGCTTCATGAAATGGGTTTCCATGGCCGAGCAGCCGCACACAAGCATAAGATCACCATGCGCAGTGCCAAGTATCGGCTGGAGAGGTGTAAAGCTCGCCACCATTGGAGCAGTGGAAACGCGTTCTCTGGAGGAATCACGCTTCACCATCTGGCAGTCCGACGCCAAGAAAACGCTACCTGCCCAAATGCATGGTGCCAACTGTAAAGTTCAGTGGAGGAGGAACAGTAGTCTGGGGCTGTTTTTCATGGTTCGGGCTAGGCCCCTTAGTTCCAGTGAAGGGAAATATTAACGCTACAGCATACAATGACATTCTAGACGATTCTGTGCTTCCAACTTTGTGGCAACAGTTTGGGGAAAGGCCCTTTCCTGTTTCAGAATGACGATGCACCCGTGCATAAAGCGAGGTCCATACAGAAACTGTTTGTCGACATCAGTGTGGAAGAACTTGATTGGCCTGCACAGAGTCCTGACCTCAACCCCATCGAACACCTTTGGGATGAATTGGAACGCCGACTGTGAGCCAGGCCTAATCGCCCAACACCAGTGCCCGACCTCACTAATACTCTTGTGGCTGAATGGAAGCAAGTCCCTGCAGCAATGTTCCAACATCTAGTGGAAAGCCTTCCCAGAAAAGTGGAGGCTGTTATAGCAGCAAAGTGGGGACCAACTCCATATTAATGTCCATGATTTTGGAATGAGATGTTGGACAAGCAGATGCCCACATACTTTTGGTCCATGTGTATATCCACACTGAGGTCTGAATAATATTGTGAATGTGATAATGCTCTTCTAGTGTAAGAGTTGTTTAAAAAGACCGCCTGCTATTTCAGCCTGCTTAGGTGGGAAGGAATTTTGGCTTTGTTTGTTTAAGCAAGTCTTGTTTATTTAAACTCTTATGTCATATCTGCTATTACAAATATCACCTACATTTTGTTATTTTACAGTCTCAAATGTTCCAATTGATACGGATGCTTACAATTGACTAATTGATTAATCTAACTCCTCTATATTCCTTACTACCAGGAGGCCTGTGTGGACCGCTGTCCGCAGGGATACTACACCTACAGGGGCTGGCGCTGCGTCCCCTTCTCCTTCTGCCAGGACCTCCACAACAAGTGTCAGCAGAGCAAGAACAGTGACTGCCACCAGTTCGTCATCCACAATGGAGCCTGTATACCAGAATGCCCCTCCGGGTATACTACTGTAAACTCCTCCACGTAAGTTTATAATACAGTACTATATACTACTGTAAACTCCTCCACAGTAAGTTTATAATACATTATTATATACTACTGTAAACTCCTCCACGTAAGTTTATAATACAGTACTATATACTACTGTAAACTCCTCCACAGTAAGTTTATAATACATTATTATATACTACTGTAAACTCCTCCACGTAAGTTTATAATACATTATTATATACTACTGTAAACTCTACCACATAAGTCTATAATACAGTACTATATACTACTGTAAACTCCTCCACGTAAGTTTATAATACATTATTATATACTACTGTAAACTCTACCACATAAGTCTATAATACAGTACTATATACTACTGGCAACTCTACCACGTAAGTTTATAATACAGTACTATATACTACTGTAAACTCTACCACGTAAGTCTATAATACTGTACTATATACTACTGGCAACTCTACCACGTAAGTCTATAATACAGTACTATATACTACTGTCAACCCGACTACGTAAGTCTAAAATACAGGCGTGTAGATTGATGAGGGGGAAAAACAATTGAATCAATTTTAGAATAAGGCTGTAACGCAACAAAATGTGGAAAAAGTCAAGGGGTCTGAATACTTTCTGAAATCAGTGTAATTACAAATCATTTGTAGACTGCATATTGGCCGCAAGAAGCCAAAACAGATATAATATTTGACTAAAACATACACTACTGGTTAAAGGTTTTAGAACACCTACTCATTCAAGGGATTTTCTTTATTTGTACTATTTTCTACATTGTAGAATAATAGTGAAGACACAAACTATGAAATAACACATATGGAATCATGTAGTAACCAAAAAACGTGTTAAACAAATCATAAATTATTTGATTTGAGATCCTTCAAATAGCCACCCTTTACCTTGATGACGGCTTTGCACTCTCTTGGCATTCTCTCAACCAGCTTCACCTGGTTGAGAGTTCCCACATATGCTGAGCACTTGTTGGCTGCTTTTACTTCACTCTGCGGTCAGACTCATCCCAAACCAACTCCTTTTTACAGTCTTTATGTCCACCAATCTGTTTTTATTATTTTTTATTATTTTTTTTCAGAAAACTTGGGGGGCCAAATTAAATCACCCTCAGGCTGCCGGGTTGGGGTACCATGCCCTATATCCTATGAGGGTGTGTTATCTGATGTGTGCTCTCCCTCTCGTCCTGCAGGTTGGTCTGTACTCCGTGTGCTGGGCTATGTCCTAAGGTGTGTATGGGCCTGAAAATGGTGGACTCTGTGACAGCAGCCCAGGCTCTGAGAGGATGCACCGTTCTCAACGGCAGCATGGATATCAACCTTAGAGGAGGAAGTGGGTATCAGGGGCTCATGTTCAACTTGTGGGTGTGTGTGTGTGTGTGTGTGCGCTCACAATGTAACTTTTGAGTTAATGATGGGTATGTGTGTGTAGATAACATAGCAGCAGAGCTGGAGGCTAACCTTGGACAGCTGGAGGAGATTACAGGCTTCCTGAAGGTCCGGCGCTCCTACGCTCTCGTCTCGCTCTCTTTCCTCCGCAACCTACGGGTCATCAGAGGGGACACACTGATGGACGGGTAAGTTGACTTTCTTCCTGACCCTACTGCTCACCTCCTCTTCCTTGTACTCCTCCTCTTCCTCCCCCACTTCCTCCTCCGCCTCCTCCTCCCCCTCCTCTTCCTCCTCTTCCTCCTCTTCTGCCTCCTCTGCCTCCTCTTCCTCCTCCTCTGCCTCCTCTTCCTCCTCCTCTGCCTCCTCTTCCTCCTCCTCTGCCTCCTCTTCTTCCTCCGCCCCTCTCTTCTTCCTCCGCCCCCTCTTCTTACTCTGCTGCCACCTCTTCTTCCTC
>NC_060194.1:42589335-42626835 GCF_021184085.1 Oncorhynchus gorbuscha | reverse complement strand
GTGGCGCAGCGGTCTAAGGCACTGCATCTCAGGGGTTGAGGCATCACTTCAGAGGTGGAAGAATTGTTCACAGTTACTTTTCGTCAGCCAACAAGATGAGACGAACAACAAAAAGCAGCAGCCTATGTTCATCTACTATCCCCCATAGTACAAAAGTTGACATTTTCTATCGGTCAACTCGTCCTTCTGTGTGAGAAATAAATAATTCAAACGTAGTCTGGGACATTTGTGGGATGTGATGGATCTCAAATTAATACAACCACTATCGTCAACTAAACACATGTCTATGCAATGAGGCTGACTCAACCAATCAGAACGTTCAGCTTGATATATGATCAACTATCAGGCTATTTATTCACATTATTTCATTTAAGGGGCGGCAGGTGGTCTAGTGGTTAAGAGCGTTGGGCCAGTAACTGAAAGGTCGCTGGTTCGAATCCCCGAGACAACTTAGGTGGAAATGTGCCGATGTGCTCTTGAGCAAAGCACTTGATCCTAATTGCTCCTGTAAGTCGCTCTGGAAACGAGCATCTGCTAAATGACTAAAATGTTCCAAAATGCAATCAATTAGCGTGAAAACACCTTCCTCAAATGACCGCAAATGCAATTTATGCTTTATTATAATCATGATCATCATCATATAATTATGATCAACTATCAGGCTATTTATTCACATAAGTGGAGCAGTGTGCACACGCCACTAGGCTATAATAGCGAATGTTTCCGTAGCAGGAAAACACCATTATAAAAAAAAACTGACCACAAATAACTATGTATATAATGCTTTTATTATAAAGGTGCATTTTGCTACGGTGAAAATGATCTTCCCCAAACTGGAAACTGCTTACATATGCCAGTTACTCTGATCACATTGTAAAGGGGATTCATGTGCTTCATTTGATGAAGTTATTAGTCCCCCTTAGTTGTGATATATACCTTATCAGAACATATAGGCCTATGGGCTAGGCTACATGAGGTATGCAACTTCGATAAACAGTTTTAAAAAGGCATTGTTTCTTGCCTTACACTGGGGATCATTCACAGGTAATAGGCTAATATTGTCACTATCAGACTATTCTTCATTTAATCTGGTTGAAATAATATATGTGTGAAATTAGTTTTGATTTAGAATGGACCATTATCATTCACCTGTCTCGAAACGGGAGAAAATACACTTCATTTTTATGCCGACACTATGAGTCGGGACCAGAACACCCGCCAAATGAGGGTAGATTTTGTCATTTGCGGGTAATGTCTATTTCACAAGCCACATTGGCGTGTGGTCACACAGTCAAATTGACCCGAAATGTTAAGTGTCACTTTGTCCTTGTGTTTCTTGGTCAGTTATATCATTTAGTTTGATGTTAGTTTGAGTTTGCTGTAACTTTCTGCTTCTTGTGAAGAGCATTCTGAAATTTTCTTTTTCCCCTCACAGACAAGGAAGTGCCCAGTTACCACGGTAACGGCACATCCCTTTAAAAATGGGCGGCTGAACATTTTCGACTGGAGACCTTTTTAAGGGTGCACTGTGCTTGATTGAGCATAGATCATTCCAGAAACATTTTATTCATGGCCTTTAAGTCATTTCATTCATTCATAAATTAATTGAAATACTTGGAATTGATCGCCCAGATTTGTTTGTGTGCTTCTACTTGTCTACTTAGGAACACACCGTGTTCTCCTCGTCAATGTAGAGCCCTGAGCTATAGTAGTTAATGAGCCGTATCACTCGTCTTTGTGGCACTTTGTTGATTAGTGATGTTCTGTTCCTGAATGCTGATTGGCTGACAGCCGTGGTATATCAGACCGTATACCACAGGTATGACAAAACATGTATTTTTATCTGCTCTAATTACGTTGGTAAACAATTTATAATGGCAAGAAGGCACCTCAGGGGTTTGTGGTATATGGCCAACATACCAGGCTAAGGGCTGTGTCTAGGTACTCCACGTTGCGACATGCTTAAGAACAGGCCTTGGGATATTGGCCATGTACCACAACCCCTCGGGCCTTATTGCTTAAATACATTGGTTTAAAAAACACAGGTCGCAAAAATTAAACCACATTGCTTCTTAATAGTTACATATTTATCAGGTTGTGTGTGTGTGTGTGTGTGTGTGTGTGTGTGTGTGTGTGTGTGTGTGTGTGTGTGTGTGTGTGTGTGTGTGTGTGTGTGTGTGTGTGTGTGTGTGTGTGTGTGTGTGTGTGTGTGTGTGTGTGTGTGTGTGTGTGTGTGTGTGAGATTCAGCTTTTTAGTATGAACTGTCTCTCTCTCTCTTCCCCTCTCCCAGGCCTTACCCCAACGTGACAGAGTTTGATGGCCAGGATGCGTGTGGTTCCAACTGGGTGATCATTGACCTGGACCCCCCAGCCCGGGCAACAGACGGAAACGCACAACAGGAGCCAGGTAATGTTTTATTCTCTCCTGTCTTACTACTGTATTGGTAAGGATAGACACTGTTGAAAACATGGGAGGGAGGGAAGGAGGGTGGGGTGTTGCACTCAATATTGTCCGTGCTGCAACACATAACAATACTAATAATGAAACCTAATGACTTTATTGTCCATATGGTGAAATGTAGTTTACAGCTCTTTGCACACATTAAAACGTATCATATCATATACACTGTAGTTGTACGGTAGGAACAACAAGTGTTGGGCTCAATATTGTCCGTGCTGAAACACATAGCTAACAATACTATTGTTCCTTCCAGGTACCCTGATCTTGGCTTTGAAGCCCTGGACGCAGTACGCCATCATGGTCAAGACCCAGCTCTCTGCCTCTGATGAACACCAGGTCCTCGGGGCCAAGAGCAAGATCACCTACGTCAGGACAGATGCCACCAGTAAGACCTTCCTTCGAGATATAACTGATCCCATCTCCTGTTTCATTAGCTCGAGGCAGCTAGATGTACTGTACCCCCCCCCCCCCCCCCCTCCCCGGACAAGACGCTAGTCTATCGCAGGGCCTTCCCTCCAATCCATGTCCTTAATGCTGAGTTCCAAGCAGAGAGGCATCGGGTTTCATTTTGTTATGACTCGACCAGCGATCCCCAACCTTCTAACCACGAGGCCGCCGCTCTAACCACAAGGCCGCCGAGTTCTCAGTTCTTTATTAATTCATGTCTGTCTATTTAGTGATCTTAAGCCTACCCCTCCCCCAAACCCCTAATCAAGACAATAGGTGAGTGGCCAATCCAACCAGTCAGTCAGCTCGTAGGTTAGGTTCTCCAGGGTTGAGGGTGGGATTTGAAAACCCAGGCTTGGGATAAGTGGTCTAAGAGCTACAATTTACGGTAGATTGGCTCTTGTCCTCTGCCTCAGCTTTTAGCTGTTGAGGTGTGTCAAAGCTTAAGATATAAGAACAAGGAAGAGGAAGCTGATGATGAGCTAAGAGTACGGCCTGTACCTCCCTGCCTCATTGTTTCTCTGTCTTGTGCCAAATGGCTGAAGTCACTAGTTACTCAAGCAGAGCTCAGAAATCTTCTGTCACCCTGCGTGTGTGTGTTACCCTGCGTGTGTGTGTCACCCTGCGTGTGTGTGTCATCCTGTGAGTGTGTGTGTGTCACCCAGCGTGTGTGTGTCTCCGGTGGACAAACCGGTTTTGGTTTCATCAACAACAGGTGTCTGTTGTGTCATCTCCTTCCTGATAAACCACATCACAGTGTGTTAATAATAATCATATTATTATAGTGTTATTACAGTGTAGCCGCATGACATGCAGCCTCACACCTGGCACAGCACTGGCTGGCATGATGCGTTGGCTGGGACACCACCATCAGAGCCCGGCGGGCAGGGAGGCGGGAAGGAGGGAAGTAAACGGTCGTTTACTGTAGTTTTAGTTTCACCCTCCTTGTCTCTAGACAGGTCCCAGATCTAGAGTTTCACCCTCCTTGTCTCTAGACTGGTCCCAGATATAGAGTTTCACCCTCCTTGTCTCTAGACTGGTCCCAGATATAGAGTTTCACCCTCCTTGTCTCTAGACAGGTCCCACATCTAGAGTTTCACCCTCCTTGTCTCTAGACAGGTCCCAGATCTAGAGTTTCACCCTCCTTGTCTCTAGACAGGTCCCAGATCTAGAGTTTCACCCTCCTTGTCTCTAGACAGGTCCCAGATCTAGAGTTTCACCCTCCTTGTCTCTAGACAGGTCCCAGATCTAGAGTTTCACCCTCCTTGTCTCTAGACTGGTCCCAGATCTAGAGTTTCACCCTCCTTGTCTCTAGACTGGTCCCAGATCTAGAGTTTCACCCTCCTTGTCTCTAGACTGGTCCCAGATCTAGAGTTTCACCCTCCTTGTCTCTAGACTGGTCCCAGATCTAGAGTTTCACCCTCCTTGTCTCTAGACTGGTCCCAGATCTAGAGTTTCACCCTCCTTGTCTCTAGACTTGTCCCAGATCTAGAGTTTCACCCTCCTTGTCTCTAGACAGGTCCCAGATCTAGAGTTTCACCCTCCTTGTCTCTAGACAGGTCCCAGATCTAGAGTTTCACCCTCCTTGTCTCTAGACTGGTCCCAGATATAGAGTTTCACCCTCCTTGTCTCTAGACAGGTCCCAGATCTATTTATTCTAGTCCTTGTCTCTTTGTCAAGCCATGTTGGCTGGCATCCAGGCTACATCGTCTACCTCCTGTCAGGGTTATGTTCCAGTGTTTCCCCTACATCGTGGCTGCCACTCCAATAACAAATATAAATGCCACTTCAGTCAGTGTAGATGAAGGGAAGGAGACAGGTTAAAGACAGATTTTTATGCCATGAGACATGGACATGAATTGTGTACACTACATTAACAAAAGTATGTGGACACCTGCTCGTTGAACATCTCATTCCAAAATCATGGGTGTTAATATGGAGTTGGTGCCCCATTTGCTGCTATAACAGCCTCCACTCTTCTGGGAAGGCTTTCCACTAGATGTTGGACCATTGCTGCAGGGACTTGCTTCCTTTCAGCCACAAGAGTATTAGTGAGGTCAGGCACTGATGTTGGGCGATAAGGCCTGGCTCACAGTCGGCATTCCAATTCATCCCAAATGTGTTCGATGGAGTTGAGGTCAGGGCTCTGTGATGGCTAGTGAAGTTCTTCCACACCGATCTCGACAAACCATTTCCGTATGGACTTTGTGCACAGGGGCATTGTCATGCTGAAACAGGAAAGGTCCTTTCCCCAAACTGTTACCACAATGTTGGGAGCAGAGAATCATCTACAATGTAGAGCTTTCCACCACTCCAGCCGACGCTTGGCATGGCGCATGGTGATCTTAGGCTTGTGTGAGGCTGCTCGGCCATGGAAACCCATTTCATGAAGCTCCCGACGAAGAGTTAATGTGCTGACGTCGCTTCCAGAAGCAGTTTGGAACTCGGTAGTGAGTGTCGCCTCCCCGCCGACCGGGCACTGATGGTGATGTGCCAGCCAATACATCATTCCAGCCACTGCGGTCCGTTCTGTGAGCTGGTGTGGCCTACCACTTTGCGGCTGAACCGTTGTTGCTCATAGACGTTTCCACTTCACAATAACAGCACTTACAGTTGACCAGGGCAGTTCTAATAGGATGGAAAATTTCCGAACTAATTTGTTGGAACCGTGGCATCCAATGGCGGTGCCATGCTGAAAGTCGGTGAGCTCTTCAGTAAGGCCATTCTACTGCCAGTGTTTGTCTGTGGAGAATGCATGGCTGTGTGCTCAATTTTATACACCTGTCAGAAACGGGTGTGGCTGAAATGGCCAAATCCACTAATTTGAAGGGGTGTCCACATACTTTTGTATATATAGTGTATCATCCAGGACAATGAAGCCTGCTACTGTGTCTGTCTCCTAGTCAGTCGGTCTCCCTGGGCTATTCATCTGTGATCTTACTTTATTCCTCCTTGTCTCACAGCTGATATCAAATCAAATGTATTTATATAGCCCTTCTTACATCAGCTGATATATCAAAGTGCTGTACAGAAACCCAGCCTAAAACCCCAAACAGCAAGCAATGCAGGTGTAGAAGCACGGTGGCTAGGAAAAACTCCCTAGAAAGGCCGAAACCTAGGAAGAAACCTAGAGAGGAACCAGGCTATGAGGGGTGGCCAGTCCTCTTCTGGCTGTGCCAGGTGGTGATTATAACAGAACAAGATGTTTAAATGTTCATAAATGACCAGCATGGTAAAATAATAATAATCACAGTAGTTGTAGAGGGTGCAACAGATCAGCACCTCAGGAGTAAATGTCAGTTGGCTTTTCATAGCCGATCATTAAGAGTGTCTCTACCGCTCCTGCTGTCTCTAGAGAGTTGAAAACAGCAGGTCTGGGACAGGTAGCACGTCCGGTGAACAGGTCAGGGTTCCATAGCCACAGGCAGAACAGTTGAAACTGGAGCAGCAGCACGGCCAGTTGGACTGGGGACAGCAAGGAGTCATCATGCCAGGTAGTCCTGAGGCATGGTCCTAGGGCTCAGGTCCCCCCAGAGAAGCGAGAGAGAAAGAGAGAATTAGAGAGAGCATACTTAAATTCACACAGGACACCGAATGAGACAGGAGAAGTACTCCAGATATAACAGACTGATACATTCTACAGTTAAACTTACTGCTAGTCTTATCTTTTGATCAGTCTGGATATGTTTTGAGTTCAGTTATTCTGCATTCTGTGATCTGCTGACCTGAACAAGAAGAAGAATAAAGGTATGATTAACCCCTGGTATCCCCGTCCTCCCCTAGAGCCCTCGGTGCCCCTGGACCCCATCTCCTCCTCCAACTCTTCCTCTCAGATCCTCCTGAAGTGGAAACCTCCCACGGATCCCAACGGGAACATCACTCACTACCTGGTGTACTGTCAGCAGCAGCCCGAGGCCAGCGAACTCTACAAGTTCGATTACTGTCAGAAAGGTGAGTCTTTTCTGTGTGTGAACACTTCTATTCTATTTTATTCTGCTGTTATATTTTGTTTTACTGTTCTGTTTTACTGTTCTGTTTTACTGTTCTGTTCTATTCTGCTGTTCTATTCTGCTGTTCTATTCTGCTGTTCTATTCTGCTGTTCTATTCTGCTGTTCTATTCTGCTGTTCTATTCTGCTGTTCTATTCTGCTGTTCTATTCTGCTGTTCTATTCAGCTGTTCTATTCTGCTGTTCTATTCTGCTGTTCTATTCCGCTGTTCTATTCCGCTGTTCTATTCCGCTGTTCTATTCTGCTGTTCTATTCTGCTGTTCAATTCCGCTGTTCAATTCCGCTGTTCTATTCTGCTGTTCTATTCTGCTGTTCTATTCTGCTGTTCTATTCTGCTGTTCTATTCTGCTGTTCAATTCCGCTGTTCAATTCCGCTGTTCTATTCTGCTGTTCTATTCTGCTGTTCTATTCTGCTGTTCTATTCTGCTGTTCTATTCTGCTGTTCTATTCTGCTGTTCTATTCTGCTGTTCTATTCTGCTGTTCTATTCTGCTGTTCTATTCTGCTGTTCAATTCCGCTGTTCTATTCTGCTGTTCTATTCTGCTGTTCTATTCTGCTGTTCTATTCTGCTGTTCTATTCCGCTGTTCTATTCTGCTGTTCTATTCTGCTGTTCTATTCTGCTGTTCTATTCTGCTGTTCTATTCTGCTGTTCTATTCTGCTGTTCTATTCTGCTGTTCAATTCTGCTGTTCAATTCCTCTGTTCTATTCTGCTGTTCAATTCTGCTGTTCTATTCAGCTGTTCTATTCTGCTGTTCTATTCTGTTCTACTCTTCTGTTCTTCTGTTCTGTTTTACTGTTCTATTCTGTTCTACTGTTCTGTTCTTCTGTTCTGTTTTACTGTTCTATTCTGTTCTACTCTTCTCTCGGGTTCATACAGATGATATAGTTATGTGACTATAATTAGTTAACTTCCAGAAAGGTGAGTGTGAAAGGGTCTTTCTCCAGTGATGGAAAATGTGTACAGTACAGTACCGCAATCAAATGTATGTTATTTTATAGTTGTTTTTTCCTATCTAGTTAACTTAAGCTAGCGCTAGTCGGCTGTACCTCCAACAAAACTCTCGTTCTCCAGCTTATCTTCGTTTAAAAAAAAGTTTTTTAAAAGTGTTATTAAGTTTTTCAATCAACCAACAAAACACATTCCACATTCACAGATGTGGCAAACAGGAATAATACAAAACAAACCAACTTGCAGCAGCACTATCAGCGTTCCTATTAGCTATTTCCAGCCTTAGCTGAGACGACGAGCAAAGAATGAGTTTTTACAGCACCTTACGCAACTTGTATCTTCTCATTTCCCTAATCACCCCGTTCACTCTCTCCAGTTTGAAATATAGTTGAGTAGTGGAGACCAGAGTCTATCAAACCTGGGCTGTCTCTTGCTGAGGTCATAACTGAGCTTTTCAAGAGGAAGAAAGTCAACAGTCTGGTCAATCCCTATTTTAAATGTGGGAGAAGAATTAGAAGTCCACAGTAGAAGAATACATTTCTTAGCAATGTTTCTGATAGTCATGAACACTTTTTCTCTGTCAGGATCAAGAACAAAGTCCTGCTGGGCATTAAGAAGATAGAGACATGTGGTCGTATCAAACTGTACAGCTAGTATTTTGTGTGCAGCAGTATGTATAGATTGCCAAAACCTGGTCATCTCTCTACAACTCCAAATTACATGCATAAAAGAAACGTCCCGTTGTCAGGACTTTGTCTTTCAAAGATAATTCGTAAAAATCTAAATAACTTCACAGATCTTCAATGTAAAGGGTTTAAACACTGTTTCCCAGGCTTGTTCAATGAACCATAAACAATTAATGAACATGAACCTGTGGAACGGTCGTTAAGATACTAACAGCTTACAGACGGTAGGCAATTAAGGTCACAGTTATGAAAACTTAGGACACTAAAGAGGCCTTTCTACTGACTCTGAAAAACACTGAAAGGAAGATGCCCATGGTCCCTGCTCATCTGCGTGAACGTGGCTTATACCCTGCCCACACCGCTCGCGTTTCGTGCGTAAGTGTTGCAAAATACATTTCGAAATCTATGTTATTCAATCATTGCACCCACACTGCTCGCTCGCATCAATGAGCCAAGGGCTAAAATAGAACTCCTTTCTATTTCTGACGTAGATCGCGGTGCAAGTCCTGCCTCTCCCATCTCCTCATTGGTTTATAGAAGCAGGTACCCACGGGCCAACTCCTCATTGGTTATACCCACGTGGGTGATTAAAAGACGAACTGTGTTGCCGGTCGTCGTGATAATACTATGAAAGTTTAGATGCCAATCACCATATAAGTTCAAAGAGGAAAAAGCCTTTGGAGGAGAGATGACTAGAAACGATTTGGTTGACCGTTTTATGTGTGGGTTAATTGTAGGAGTAGAGGACCTTGTGCATTTCAGGTCAAATAACAACTCAATGTTTATATCCCAGGACAAATTAGCTAGCAACAGCAAGCTAGCTAAATAGGACAAATTAGCTAGCAAGTGCAAGCTAACCTGCTAAATTACCATAAATGTTTAATGCTTTTCGACCTGTCCCCAAATTAATGTAATTGGTTCAGAATTTGTTTTGATACTTTAACCTGCGTGCGTGTCGTGATCGCGTTGGGTGTAGGGGGACAAAATACATTGATGCACGATGGCGCACGTGCGCAGCCGGTTTGGGTTCCGTGTTAGGCATGCTGCAAGGAGGCATGAGGACTGCAGATGTGACCAGGGCAATCAATTGCAATGTCTGTACTGTGAGACACCTAAGACAGCGCTACAGGGAGACAGGACGGACAACTGATCGTCCTCGGCGTGGCAGACGTGTAACGTGTAACACTTGCACAGGATTGGTACATCCGAACATCACACATGCGGGACAAGTACGGGATGGCAACAACAACTGCCCGAGTTACACCAGGAACGCACAATCCCTCCATCAGTGCTCAGACTGTCTGCAGTAGGCTGAGAGATGCTGGACTGAGGGCTTGTGGGCCTGTTGTAAGGCAGGTCCTCACCAGACACCACCGGCAACAATGTCGCCTATGGGCACAAAACCACCTTCGCTGGACCAGACAGGACTGTCAAAAAGTGCTCTTCACTGACGAGTTGCGGTTATGTCTCACCAGGGGTGATGGTCGGATTTGTGTTTATCGTTGAAGGACTGAGCATTACACTGAGGCCTGTACTCTGGAGTGGGATCGATTTGGAGGTGGAGTGTCCGTCATGGTCTGGGGTGGTGTGTCACAGCATCACCGGACTGAGCTTGTTGTCATTGCAAGCAATCAACGCTGTGCGTTACAGGGAAGACATCCTACTCCCTCATGTAGTGATTTCCGGCAAGACTGGAATGTCAGTGTTCTGCCATGGCCAGCAAAGAGCCCGGATCTCAGTCCCATTGAGCACGTCTGGGACCTGTTGGATCGGAGGGTGACGGCTAGATCCATTCCTCCCAGAAATGTCAGAGAACTTGCTTGGTGGAAGAGTGGGGTAACATCTCACAGCAAGAACTGGCAAATCTGGTGCAGTCCTTGAGGAGATTCACTGCAGTACTTAATGCAGCTGGTGGCCACACCAGATACGGACTGTTACTTTTGACCCTCGCTTTGTTCAGGGACACATTATTCCATTTCTGTTAGTCACATGTCTGTGGAACTTGTTCAGCTTCTGTCTCAGTTGTTGAATCTTGTTATATTCACACATTGTTATATTCACACACATTTAAACAATATTTACACAAGTTTGCTGAAAATAAACGCAGTTTACAGTGAGAGGACATTTATTTTTTTGCTGAGTTTAGTTTCCACTTTGAGGTGCATCTTCTCCAATCAGGAGAAATGTCTGTTCTTTCTATTTATTTATGTTGAACCTATATTCAATTAAGAGTTAAGTCAGTTAAGAACACATTCTTATTTTCAATGATGGCCTAGGAAAAGTGGGTTAACTGCCTTGTTCAGGGGCAGAACATCAGATTTTTACCTTGTCAGCTCGGGGATTCGATCTTGCAACCTTTCGGTTACTAGTCCAACACTCTGACCACTAGGCTACCCTGCCGCCCCAAAGTCTCACTGGGGTGTAATAAAATGTGTATAAACATTTGTAAGATTATTTAATTTTTACATTAGCAGAGGAGCAGTATACCTTGTAGCAAACATCCGCCCATAACTCTTCACTGATAGTCAGACAGAGGTCCTTTTCCCAGATTCTTTTCACCGTAGTAAAGGAGGAGCCCACGTTCTCAGAAAGGAGTCTAGAGATAAAGGAGATTTAGTCTTTGATGGATTGTGTTGAAGCAAGAAGTGTCTCAACTTCATTTAGCTGAGCTCTAAACCTCCCCTTGGAAGTGAATGAGGAAATGACTTGTCTAATTTGAAGATATTACAACAACAAACAAAAGCTCTTGAAAGGATTTCAGTATAGTTGTGTTGTGATGAAACATGTCTGAAAAGGTCCTGATCCCTAGTGTACGCCAGAGATTAAAGTTGGCATCCCTCCTTAGCAAGTCTGGGTTGTCTACTATAGGTGAGTGGCGTTCCTCAGGGCTTTTGGCTAGTCTGGGTTATATACTATAGGTGAGTGGCATCCCTCAGGGCTTTTGGCTAGTCTGGGTTATATACTATAGGTGAGTGGCATCCCTCAGGGCTTTTGGCTAGTCTGGGTTGTATACTATAGGTGAGTGGCGTTCCTCAGGGCTTTTGGCTAGTCTGGGTTGTATACTATAGGTGAGTGGCATCCCTCAGGGCTTTTGGCTAGTCTGGGTTGTATACTATAGGTGAGTGGCGTTCCTCAGGGCTTTTGGCTAGTCTGGGTTGTATACTATAGGTGAGTGGCATCCCTCAGGGCTTTTGGCTAGTCTGGGTTGTATACTATAGGTGAGTGGCATCCCTCAGGGCTTTTGGCTAGTCTGGGTTGTATACTATAGGTGAGTGGCATCCCTCAGGGCTTTTGGCTAGTCTGGGTTGTCTACTATAGGTGAGTGGCATCCCTCAGGGCTTTTGGCTAGTCTGGGTTGTATACTATAGGTGAGTGGCATCCCTCAGGGCTTTTGGCTAGTCTGGGTTGTGTACTATAGGTGAGTGGCATCCCTCAGGGCTTTTGGCTAGTCTGAGTTGTATACTATAGGTGAGTGGCATCCCTCAGGGCTTTTGGCTAGTCTGGGTTGTATACTATAGGAGAATGGCATCCCTCAGGGCTTTTGGCTCGTCTATAGGTGAGTGGCATCCCTCAGGGCTTTTGGCTAGTCTGGGTTGTATACTATAGGTGAGTGGCATCCCTCAGGGCTTTTGGCAAGTCTGGGTTGTATACTATAGGTGAGTGGCATCCCTCAGGGCTTTTGGCTAGTCTGGGTTGTATACTATAGGTGAGTGGCATCCCTCAGGGCTTTTGGCTAGTCTGGGTTGTATACTATAGGTGAGTGGCATGCCTCAGGGCTTTTGGCTAGTCTGGGTTGTATACTATAGGTGAGTGGCATCCCTCAGGGCTTTTGGCTAGTCTGGGTTATATACTATAGGTGAGTGGCATCCCTCAGGGCTTTTGGCTAGTCTGGGTTGTATACTATAGGTGAGTGGCATCCCTCAGGGCTTTTGGCTAGTCTGGGTTGTATACTATAGGTGAGTGGCATCCCTCAGGGCTTTTGGCTAGTCTGGGTTGTATACTATAGGTGAGTGGCATCCCTCAGGGCTTTTGGCTAGTCTGGGTTGTATACTATAGGTGAGTGGCATCCCTCAGGGCTTTTGGCTAGTCTGGGTTGTATACTATAGGTGAGTGGCATCCCTCAGGGCTTTTGGCTAGTCTGGGTTGTCTACTATAGGTGAGTGGCATCCCTCAGGGCTTTTGGCTAGTCTGGGTTGTATACTATAGGTGAGTGGCATCCCTCAGGGCTTTTGGCTAGTCTGGGTTGTATACTATAGGTGAGTGGCATCCCTCAGGGCTTTTGGCTAGTCTGGGTTGTATACTATAGGTGAGTGGCATCCCTCAGGGCTTTTGGCTAGTCTGGGTTGTATACTATAGGTGAGTGGCATCCCTCAGGGCTTTTGGCTAGTCTGGGTTGTATACTATAGGTGAGTGGCATCCCTCAGGGCTTTTGGCTAGTCTGGGTTGTATACTATAGGAGAGTGGCATCCCTCAGGGCTTTTGGCTAGTCTGGGTTGTATACTATAGGTGAGTGGCATCCCTCAGGGCTTTTGGCTAGTCTGGGTTGTATACTATAGGTGAGTGGCATCCCTCAGGGCTTTTGGCTAGTCTGGGTTGTATACTATAGGTGAGTGGCATCCCTCAGGGCTTTTGGCTAGTCTGGGTTGTATACTATAGGTGAGTGGCATCCCTCAGGGCTTTTGGCTAGTCTGGGTTGTCTACTATAGGTGAGTGGCATCCCTCAGGGCTTTTGGCTAGTCTGGGTTGTATACTATAGGTGAGTGGCATCCCTCAGGGCTTTTGGCTAGTCTGGGTTGTCTACTATAGGTGAGTGGCATCCCTCAGGGCTTTTGGCTAGTCTGGGTTGTATACTATAGGAGAGTGGCATCCCTCAGGGCTTTTGGCTAGTCTGGGTTGTATACTATAGGTGAGTGGCATCCCTCAGGGCTTTTGGATAGTCTGGGTTGTCTACTATAGGTGAGTGGCATCCCTCAGGGCTTTTGGCTAGTCTGGGTTGTCTACTATATGTGAGTGGCATCCCTCAGGGCTTTTGGATAGTCTGGGTTGTATACTATAGGTGAGTGGCATCCCTCAGGGCTTTTGGATAGTCTGGGTTGTATACTATAGGTGAGTGAGATCATATCTGGGAGGAAATGTCAAGGTATTTCCTACAGTCCTTCCATGCTAGTAGGGTGCTGTAAATCACAAAGGTTTTGGCTATGTTGCCCACTTCACTAAAGATATTAATGAATATAATTGAGCTTAGGGGCAATGAGCCACAGGATTTGGGCCTCTATCTGAATCCACATTGAGTCTCATCTGTTTGTGGTCCATGTTAACATGTTGTGGATTTGGGTAGACCAGTAGTACAATTGAAGGCAGGGAAGGGCAAGGCCACCCTTAGTAGATTCAGGTTTCGATAGGATCAAGGTCTCCACTCTGTTTTTTATTGCCCCATATACATTTGCTGATGCTTTGGTTGTTGTTTGGAAAGGAAACTTGGAGATAGCATGGGAGCATCTGAAATAAATAGTTAAACCTATGGAGGATGTTCATACAAGGTATTGATTCTTCCCACTAAGATGAATGGGAGGGAGATCCAGGTCTGGAGATCATTCTTGATTCTATCCAGAAGTGGGAGATAATTTTCCTTAAAAAGGCCATTCATATCTGGTGTAACAGCGATCCCAAGGTATTGAAACCCCTGTGTCTTACATTGGAACGGGCAGAGTGTCTTAACTGAGCCGTTGAGTGTAAGATTGAGAGGGCAAACAGTTGATTTGTTCAAATGTATCTTATATCCTGAAAACTTGCCGTACCTTGAAATTGTGTCTAAAATGGGAGGGATTTCTCAGGGTTGGATATGATAGAGCAAAGACATCATCCGCGTAGAGAGAAATCCTGTGCTGAAGACCGCCTGCAGAAACACCCATAATAATTGGATTGCTCCTCATCAACTCTGCCAAAGGCTCCGCCCCCAACAAGTAGAGCAGCCATCTTGTTTTTAAATGGTGAGCCATCATGTTTTCAGCCCTTTTATTTCCATGACTGATCAAAACTAATTTTCCCATAGCTCTCTCTTGTCCCTCTGCAGCAGAGATGGTGCGCAATATGTTTGGAACATCCGATCGCAAAATAAAATGGCAGGATCGAATCGCAATACATATAGAATCGTGCGAATCGCAATATCCTCTCGGCACCTAAGTATGGTGATCGTATCGTGAGGTCACTGGCAATTCACAGCCCTATTTATATATCATGTATTATAACATGGAGACCAAGGTATATTTCACAAGGGAGCTTTTACAAAATACGATATAATACAAATATATTTCCCGACTTATTCTGTTGGACTACTGCCAGAAATGTCAGTGTGTGTGTGTGAGGGACTGTGATTCAGAGTTGGTTGGAATAGTTCTTTACCTGATTTGGCCTTGCACTAACAAGTGGCAGCCACCCACTCTGTGTCACACAGACAAGCTCCAACGTCATCTACTACTCCCATGCACTCACGCAGAAAGTCTAGACAACACTAGTCTGGAGGGGATCATGTGAGGGTTGTTTTATATCAACCAGCTGAGGCACTGAGGACAGTTACTGACAGGATGGAGTCTTGACCAATGTTCCCTCTATTTGTTTTTCAGCTCTGAGCAAATTTCCTGTCTGCTGAGCGCAAACTTGAACATTGTGAACGTTCTGGCGGTTGTTTACTGCGAACACGGCGGCTGTAACCACTTTAAGTTACGGTTTGCCTACAGTAGGAGCAAATTTGGTCTACATTTTACATATCAGTCTATTTATCCAGAGGGACTTACAGTAGTGAGTGCATACATTTTCATAACTTATTCATACATTTTTTTCATAACTTATTCAACATTTTCATAACTTTTTCATACATTTTCATAACTTATTCATACTTTTTCATAACTTATTTTTTTCATACTTATTCATTTTTTCATAACTTATTCATACATTTTTAACATAACTTTTTCATAACTTATTTACATTTTCATACTTATTCATACTTTTTCATAACTTATTCATACATTTTCATAACTTTTTTCATAACTTATTCATACTTTTTCATAACTTATTCATACATTTTCATAACTTATTCATACATTTTCATAACTTATTCATACTTTTTCATAACTTATTCATACTTTTTCATAACTTATTCATAACTTATTCATACTTTTTTATATATTGATCAACGGTGGGAATCGAACCCACAACCCTGGCGTTGCAAGCGTAATGCTCTACCACCTGAGCCACACGGGACCACGTTCCATGAGACTTTGGGAAGAAAGTATGCTTGACATTCACCTGTTTATCCACTTGTCCTTCACTGAAAATGGAGGGGAAAATGTGGTTGTGTTTGATGCAAGAAACCACTTTACAAAAAAACATATTATTATTCCCTTACCGTTATTACAGAGAATCAGACACATTATGCTTCCCTCTGCCTATTGGCTACTTAGCTTATTCAAGCCTGTCTCAAAATACAACACTGTCCCTTTAAGAGATAAACAAATCTCTTTACCTGACTCACTTTTCAAAGAAGGCTAGAAATGTACACATGTTTTGCTGTTGTAGGAAGCAACCACTCCCCTGTTGTTGACTAGAAAGTAGTCATAACGGGGCTAGTAATCATTCACTAACTAGCAAAGAATATGAACAAATGTGCACTGGTGGCTTCATGCATTTCTCGTTTTAATATCAAAAGAAGGTCCTCTACTCACATGCTGTAAACACAGTCCATTTAAAAGTAAATGGCACCGATCCATATATTGCAAAAATCGATATGGCCCGTCAGGCAAAGTGTGAAAAAGTCTATGAGAAACAGTGACGTAAATGACGTGATCTATAATGATAAATCCTATATTGGTCTTTCACAGTCAGGCCTACCCAAGATCTACTATGCAAGTAAGCTAATAGTAGAACCTACAATTGAAACCGACAAATGAGGCTGTCAATTAAGTCAGAAATTCACAAATGTTTTTCAATTTATTATTATTCTTATTATTTTTGCTCTCTCTTAAAACAACAACATTGTATGTTCTAAGTTTATAACGATGCTTAAACCACGTCAGGAGGACCACTTTGGAGGACTGGAAAAAAATAGAAGAAATGTAGATTTTTTGTTGTTGTTGTTGTTACCCTTTAAGTGTGCAGACATCTAGCACTGTCATTGGGTTAGCAGTGTTTCTGTAGCACATGAAGAGTTCAAAATAAATGCCCACTGGATTGATGCAAATAATCATGATATCGTTCTGCCAGGTAGACATTCTGTAGGTATAGGCATTTAATTGAGAAGGTTAGGCCTATCATCCTATCATTAGAATCTAGATTTTTCCATTAATTGTATGATACCTGGACGTTTTACTTCATATTATGAGGCATATCTTACCTTCCCTCAATGTAGCCAATAGACAAAATCCCACCATAGAAATGTAGAGGCAATTATTTTTCATGAAGACTTCCTCATATGCGTTTCTCCCGGCAGCCGAGGGCATTATCCTAGTCATACGAGCAACCCTTGATAGTTGTTGCATCTTTAGATCTCCCCGTTCCTACATTTGTAATGGATTTTCCCATCTCTGGCATGAAACTGCTCACATGTGCTGTGCATTTTGGGTAGACCAGTAGTACAATTTTGGAACAGTCATGCGTAGGCCTACCGAATAAATAATATGTTCCGACATTTTAAGCTAAACATTCTGATCTGTTCCATTAGCCTTATTAATTGATACGGCGTGTACCTCCATTACACTACTTTGACACAGCATCAATGGGGAATAAAAAGTGAGTAATCGCAATGCCCACTGAAAAATAAGTGGGTTACCTACGTATACACTCCACTACACACCACTGGTGTTAACTAAAGGGGAAAACTCCCTCCCCCTCTTACATTTACATTTAAGTCATTTAGCAGACGCTCTTATCTCCAGGTATGCCATCGCTGGTGTCGATCTGTCTAACTCTGTCTCTCTCTCGCGCTCCCTCCCTCCGTCCAGGTATCAATTTGCCATCGCAGGTGTCTATCTCTCTCTGTCTTTAACTCTCTCTCCCTCTCTCTCTGTTTAGGTATGAAGCTGCCTTCGCGGGTGCCCACCCAGGTCGACAGTGACGAAGAGGCTAAGTGGAACCAGACTGAGGATGAGGGTCAGGGTGGCCGCTGTTGTGCCTGTCCCAAAACAGAAAAACAACTGAAGAAGGAGGCTGAAGACTCAGAGTACCGCAAGACCTTTGAGAACTATATCCACAATGAGGTCTTCCTGCTCAAGTATGTATGACAACTATGTCAGCCAGCCAATTAGCCAGCCAGCCAGCCAAAAAACACAGTCAGTCAATCAGTCAGTCAATTAATCAATGTATTTATTATCCTAATTGGGACTTTAGATCAGCTCTGTCTCCATCCTGTCATTTAAAACCTAATGCTGCATTTACACAGGCAGCACAATTCTTATCTTTTGCCCAATTATTGGCAAAATATCTGATCTGATTGGTCAGAAGACCAATTAGTGGCAAAATATCTGATCTGATTGGTCAGAAGACCAATTAGTGGCAAAAAGAGCAGAATTGGATGCCCTTCAATTCTAATCAAAGCCCCAGTGCTCCCCCTGGTGGTAAACATTCAGAAGTTGCCTGCATGAAGTCTCGTTAGCACTCTGCTCAGTAGCAATAACTTTAACAGTGTTTTTTGTAAACAGTTAACACTAAATCAATAGAATTTGATTGATTATTTATCCCCCAGATCAACCAGACAGCGCCGCTCAGCCATGGGTGTAGCTAATGAGACGCAGCCTGCATTCGTGACAAAGCCCCCCACCGGGCCGGAAGGTTACTCCACCAGCGGCCCAGACGATGATGAGGATGGTGCGGAGAGCACTAAGATCCAGCTGACAGTGTTCTCCAAGGAGTCCACGGTCATCTCCGGCCTCCGACACTTCACCTCGTACCAGATCGATGTGTTGGCCTGCAACCACCTCACAAACCCATCACGCTGCAGTATGGCAGCCTTCGTCTCAGCTCGCACCATGCCTGAGGGTGAGGCTATCTACACACCATTATAAACCTGGTAGTTTGATTCCTGGCTGCTGATTGGCTGAAACAGCATTTCAGTCATGTGTGTATATCAGACAATATACCACAGTATGACGCAAAAAAAATACTTGTTTACAGTTCTATTTATGTTGGTAACCAGTTTATACCTCAGGGACTTGTGGTTTATGGCTAATATACCGCGGCTATAGGCTGTATCCAGGCACAACGCTTCGTGCGTAAAGGCTTCCGTGTGCTTACCATCCGAAACAGTTTGGAACATTTGTGCATATATTTTGACCACATTTTAATATGTTTTGGTGTTCAGCAAGGGTTTTTCAGCTGCTCCTGCAACAAAAACACATGTCTCAAGGCAAGCTGATGTTGGGATTCTTCTTCTTCCTCTGTTGTTATTTAACGAGAGACAAATTGTTTTCATTCACATGTTTGTACTTGAGAAATACTGCACCAATCATCTTAGTTAGATGTAGAATTGCACGACTATGGTCTCCTTGAAATGAATGACAGTTATCTTGAGTTAGCTTAGGTTCATTTTTGACTATTTTGATGCGGTGTATATGGGCTACGGCATCTCAAGATGGACAAACAGTACTATTGCTCTCGTTTTTCAAGCGAAGATCTTTTAAGGGAGTATGCGAGCACACACCAGCTGAACCTAGGGATGTTGATGCCTTAAAGGGAGACTTCAGGATTTTGGCAATGAGACTTTTTATTTACTATCCCAGAGTCAGATGAACTCGTGAAAACCATTTGTATGTCTCTGCATTCACTAGTGAGCGCAATTGCTCACTAGCGTTAGCGCAATGACTGGAGGTCTATGGGTATCTGCTAGCATAGACTTCCAGTCATTGCGCTAATGCTAGTTAGCATTGGCACAGAGACACAACAATGGTATCCACGAGTTCATCTAACTCTGGAGAAGTAGATAAAGGGCCTCATTGCCAAAATCCCAAAGTATCCCTTTAAGAACAGCCTTTAGCTGTGGTATATTGGCCATTATTATGGTTTGAGCCCTGAATGCTGATTGGCTGACAGCCATATACCACACCCCCTTGGGCCTTATTGCTTAAGTACACTACACTTGCACACAGTCTACACCACACACCCACCACTTAAGAAAACAATGTCAGAAGTAAAAAAGCAGTTTAACCTGCGCATATCATACTTTCTTGTCTACTTTTAAATAGTATTTATAGACCTGAGATGTTGATGTTTGTGGTATTGGGATAGAGTAAAGAGGCCATTTTTAAACACTTGCGTATCCTGCTAACAGCCAAAGAGGCCATTTTTAAACCTTGTGAATCCTGTCAACAGAGGCCATTTTTAAACCTTGTGAATCCTGTCAACAGAGGCCATTTTTAAACCTTGTGAATCCTGTCAACAGAGGCCATTTTTTAACCTTGTGAATCCTGTCAACAGAGGCCATTTTTAAACTTTGTGAATCCTGTCAACAGAGGCCATTTTTAAACCTTGTGAATCCTGTCAACAGAGGCCATTTTTAAACCTTGTGAATCCTGTCAACAGAGGCCATCTTAAAACCTTTTGTGTCCTGTCAACAGAGGCCATTTTAAAACCTTGTGTATCCTGCCAACAGACAAAGCAGATGACATCGTGGGCCCCATCAGCTATGATGTGTCTGAGTACTCTGTTCAAATCAAATGGCTGGAGCCTAAAGCTCCCAATGGAATGATCATCCTGTACGAAGTCAACTACAAGAGACTGGGAGACACAGAGGTGAGCGGACAAACACGCACAGGCATGAAAACACACACAGGCATGAAAACACGCACGGGCATGAAAACACGCACAGGCATGAAAACACGCACAGGCATGAAAACACGCACAGGCATGAAAACACGCACAGGCATGAAAACACGCACAGGCATGAAAACACACACAGGCATGAAAACACGCACAGGCATGAAAACACACACAGGCATGAAAACACACACAGGCATGAAAACACGCACAGGCATGAAAACACGCACAGGCATGAAAACACGCACAGGCATGAAAACACGCACACACTTAAAATACTGGACTTATGCTGTGTGCCCGCAGTCTCACTTAGTATAATTCAGATACGATGATCACAAATCTCTCTGCTCTCATTTCTAAAATAGGACCGTTAATGTAACAATAGCCATGTTACATGTTACATGTTACATCAGCGCTCTGTTTTAGTTACCGTGGCAACATCACACTGGGTACAGCTGATATTACTGATGTTGAAAACAGCAACTCCAGTGGTGGTCAAACAAACATGTTTTTCTCAAATTAGGTTTTTAATTTTTGTATTATTGTTGGCTGTTCAATGCAGTGATTTTTAAAAACACATCTCTGATTGGCTTAGACGGCCTACTCTATTAGCTCGATGTGTTCCTAGTGTAATATTGTGTTTCCTACTTTCAGTCGTTCACATTTCATTTCTATATAATGTGCTTATTCAACCCTTCTCTCCCCCCTCCAACTACTCTCCTCCTAAAAATATATATACAAATAAATGAAACATCTTGTGTGTGTCTGTGTGTGTGTGTTCGTTCTAGGAGTTGCACCACTGTGTGTCCAGGAAGATGTACCAACAGTCGGAGGGCTGCAGGTTGAGAGTGGTGCACCCTGGGAACTACACTGTGAGGATCCGAGCCACGTCGCTGGCAGGAAACGGCTCCTGGACCGACCCCACACACTTCTACGTACAGGACCTCCGTAAGAGACACACGCCACAGACAGCTCGACCAATCCGTGAAATCAATCCAATATCATTTGAATATAGAGTTTTTTTACGTTAGCAGTAGTCTGGCCATAAACTCCATGGCAACGTGTTTTCTTTTAGGGGTGGACCCATCCAACCTATTGATTATCATTGGTCCAGTCATCTTCATAGTTCTACTGATACTGGTGGTAGCGGGAGGATTCGTCATATTCAGGAAGAAGTAAGTCTTATGGCTTCTCCACAATCTGTCTTCAGCCAACCCAGCTGTGTATGAAAGAAGCTGATGTGTAGTCCTGCTGTTCACCAAGGAGTGTTACACACAGCTTCTCTCCTGATACACCGGCAGTAACTATAGGCTTTTGTTCCAACCCAGCACTAAGACAACTGGCTCCACTATTAGTGGTCTAGATTTGTATATTGTTTCACGACCAGGCTAAATTGTACTTACTTTATTATGATTTACTTTTACAGTCAGACGATACGTTGTGAGAAAAAAAGAAGAAGAAAAAACATTCTACATTCAATAAAAAAAATAGTCCTAGCTCATAATTACAGTTTGAAAGGTGGTTATAAATGAAGACTTTGATTTGGTTTTTAATCAGGTGTGTTTCCAGCGAGGCTCGTCATTGGTCGCTCTCTGTTATTATGATAATGTTACTCCTACTCTGCAACTTCTGATACCTGGATTAACTTTAGGATTATTATGGTATCGATTTGGTATCTCTCTGTGTTGTTTCTTGTTATTTATAATCATCATATATTATTAATTATAAACTGGGTGGTTCGAGCCCTGAATGCTCATTGGCTGAAAGCTGTGGTATATCAAACCATATACCACGGGTATGATAAAACATTTGTTTCATTTTGTAATTACTTTGGACAACATACCACGGCTACGGGCTGTGTCCAGGCATGCCGCGTGGCATCGTGCGTAAGAACAGCCCTTAGACGTGCTATATGGCCAAACACAGTGCAGTCGGAAATGATTCAGACCCCTTCACTTGATTCACGTTTTGTTACGTTACAGCCTTATTCTAAAATAAAACATGATTTAATAATCCTCATCAATGGACACACAGTACCCCATAATGACAAAGTAAAAACAGGTTTTTAATTGTTTTTGCAAATGTATTAATTATAAAAACAGAAATACCTTATTTACGTAAGTATTCAGACCCTTTGCTATGAGCCTGGAAATTGAGCTCAGGTGCATCCTGTTTCTACTGATCATCCTTGAGATGTTTCTACAACTTGATTGGAGTCCACCTGTGGTAAATTCAGTTGATTAGACATGATTTGGAAAGGCATACACCTGTCTATATAAGGTCCACAGTTGACAGTGCATGTCAGAGCAAAACCCAAGCCATGAGGTCGAAGGAATTGTCCGTAGGGTTCCCGAGAGGATTGTGTCGATGCACAGATCTGGGGAAGGGTACCAAAAAATCTATGCAGCATTGAAGGTACCGAAGAACACAGTGGCCTCCATCATTCTTAAATGGAAGAAGTTTGGAACCACCAAGACTCTTCGTAGAGCTGGCTGCCTGTCCAAACAGCAATCAGGGGAGAAGGGTCTTGGTTACTCTGACAGAGCTCTAGAGTTCCTCTGTGGAGATGGAAGAACCTTCCAGAAGGACAATCATCTCTGCAGCACTCCACCAATCCTTTATGGTAGAGTGGCCAAACAGAAGCCACTCCTCAGTTAAAAAGGCACATTACAGCCCGCTTGAAGTTTGCCAAAAGGCACCTGAAGGACTCTCAGACCATGAGAATACTGATGAAACCAATATTGAAATCTTTGGCCTGAATGCCAATCGTTATGTCTGGAGGATACCAGGCACCGCTCATCACCTGGCCAATACCATCCCTACGGTGAAGGGGGGGGATGTAATTTCAGCGGCAGGGACTGGGAGACTAATCAGGATCGAGGGAAAGATGAAAGGGGGAAATTACAGAGTGATCCTTGATGAAAACCTGCTCCAGAGCTCTCAGGACCTGAGACTGGGCAAAGGTTCACCAGAATCCAACAGGACAACGACCCTAAGCACACAACCAAGACAATGCAGGAGTGGCTACAGGACAAGTCTCTGAATGTCCTTCGGTGGTCCAGCCAGAGCCCGGACTTGAATCCGATCAATTATCTCTGGAGAGACCTGAAAATAGCTGTGCAGCGACGCTCCCCATCCAACCTGACAGAGCTTGAGAGGATCTGCAGAGAAGAATGGGAGAAACTCCCCAAATACAGATGTGCCAAGCTTGTTGCGTCAAGAAGACTCGAGGCAGTAATCGCTGCCAAAGGTGCTTCAACAAAGTACTGGAAAGGGTCTGAATACTTATGTGAATGGCATTTTTCTGTGGGGGGGGGGGTTGTACATCTGGGGAAAAAAATGTTTTTGCTTTGTCATTATGGGGTATTGTGTGTAGATTGAGAATCCTTTTTTTTATGATAAAAATATATATATATGCTGTAACGTAGCAATGTGGAAAAAATGAAGAGGTCTGAATACTGTCCAAATGCACTGTACCACACCTCCTCATGCCTTAACGCTTAACTCTACCTCCTTGTTTTTCCCACCAAGGCAAACCCAGGGCCCCTCTGGACCCCTCTACACCTCTTCTAACCCAGAGTACCTCAGTGCTGCTGACAGTAAGGACACGTTATAAACTGATTTCTATATTCTCAGCCTGTATAAAAGCATATCTGACTGTATTTTGATGTTGATGTAATATATCTAATATTCCATGTAAGTAGACAATCACTGACACATACTAGCTGGCTATGAGAATTAGAGAAGTACAATACTAGATTGTTTGTGGATTATAGCGTCAAGGGGCCTCGTTTATCTACCTGCACTAAATGTAAGTCTGACGTGCGACCTGTTTTTCCCACCAAAGGTTGTTATTTATCAAACGTTGATCTTGACGGGAGAGTTTGCGTACC
Organism: Oncorhynchus gorbuscha; assembly: GCF_021184085.1. Taxonomy (NCBI): domain Eukaryota; kingdom Metazoa; phylum Chordata; class Actinopteri; order Salmoniformes; family Salmonidae; genus Oncorhynchus; species Oncorhynchus gorbuscha. Next base: position 42,602,586 of record NC_060194.1, on the reverse strand, counting down.
TCCCATGTACATCTCAGACCGTGCATACGCCCAACTTCTAGTGGTTGAGCAACTGTATTACAAGCTAATATTGTTCATTTTTGGAGGAAATGAAGGTGTTTGTTTATATTCACTTTTTCTGATATGAACCTGAATCATAATCATATTGCAGAGCACCTCTGACTGGTTTATTCTGCTACACAACATACATTAGGCTACTATTTTTCTGTCGCTCATTCAATAGCCAATCGTGCTCATAAGTAAAATAGACCGGTAGCCTATGACCGTATGGGTAGGCTACAGTATTGCTGTGCGATAGGAGTGTGACATAATAGCGTATTTAATCTGAACCTATACCAAGGTAGGAGATAGAAACACAATCATGTAATTGATAAACAAAATATTGAACATTTGCCATTTTGCATAGAAATGTGGGCTTGTCGGCAGCATTTACTTTGACATTTTTTCAATGGACCATCCATCTTGCAGAATGCGCGGCCGGTGTTTGGCACTCGCTATAGGCGGCATGCATTTTTTTTTTTTTTTTTTTTTTTTACTTTCTGAACAGGAGTTTTCCTCTCATGGCTAACTACCAGGAAGTTTGAAAAGACAGACTGAGTGGGCGGGGAGCTTATATTCATGAGCTCGCCTTGACTGACAGCCCTTTGAAAACACTTAGTCATGAAACTTGGATGCAGTTAGCAGTGTTGCCATGAAATCATCTCAAGCAAATTTGGTGAAACACAAAAGCAACTGAACATTGAAATTGCATCAGTGATATACAGTGCATTCAGAAAGTATTCAGACCCCTGCCCCTTTTACACATTTTATTACATTACAGCCTTATTCTAAAAATGGATTTAGTAAAACATTTTCCTCATCCATCTACACTTAAACTGAAAATGGCGCCGGAAGAAATGGCAGCAGTTTTACGGGCTCCCAACCAATTGTGCTATTATGTGGGGTTTTTGGCGTTATTTGTAATTTATTTTGTACATAATGTTTCTGCAACCGTATCTTACGGCAAAAAAATGCTTCTGGATATCAGGACAGAGATCATTCACCTCGGATTAGACTAAGAACTTCTGGATATCAGGACAGCGACCACTCACCTCGGATTAGACTAAGAGCTTCTGGACATCAGGACAGCGATCACTCACCTCGGATTAGACTAAGAGCTTCTGGACATCAGGACAGCGATCACTCACCTCGGATTAGACTAAGAGCTTCTGGACATCAGGACAGCGATCACTCACTTCGGATTAGACTAAGAGCTTCTGGACATCAGGACAGCGATCACTCACCTCGGATTAGACTAAGAGCTTCTGGATATCAGGACAGCGATCACTCACCTCGGATTAGACTAAGTGCTTCTGGATATCAGGACAGCGATCACTCACCTCGGATTAGACTAAGAGCTTCTGGACATCAGGACAGCGATCACTCACCTCGGATTAGACTAAGAGCTTCTGGACATCAGGACAGCGATCACTCATCTCGGATTAGACTAAGAGCTTCTGGACATCAGGACAGCGATCACTCACTTCGGATTAGACTAAGAGCTTCTGGACATCAGGACAGCGATCACTCACCTCGGATTAGACTAAGAGCTTCTGGACATCAGGACAGCGATCACTCATCTCGGATTAGACTAAGAGCTTCTGGATATCAGGACAGCGATCACTCACCTCGGATTAGACTAAGAGCTTCTGGACATCAGGACAGCGATCACTCACCTTGGATTAGACAAAGAGCTTCTGGACATCAGGACAGCGATCACTCACCTCGCATTAGACAAAGAGCTTCTGGATATCAGGACAGTGATCACTCACCTCGGATTAGACAAAGATGATTTCTTCAACAAACAATATGCACAAGACATCCTCCAAACACCCGGCAGGGCCGACATCCACGTTATTTGCAAGAGGAAGCGGCGCAGGTACAGAGGACAAAGAGCCGGATGCCTCGTAAGGACCCAGAGAAGGCGAGTGGGAAAGCTGCCTTTACCGTCAATACTACTCGGACAATAAACTAGACGAGGTACGATCACGAATATCCTACCAATGGGACATCAAAAACTGTAACATCCTATGTTTCACGGAATCGTGGCTAAATGACGACATGGATATTCAGCTAGCTGGATACACGCTGCACCGGCAAGATAGAACAGAACACTCCGGTAAGATGGGGGGGAAGAGGTCTGTGCATATTTGTAAACAACAGCTGGTGCATGAAATCTAAGGAAGGAAGATTTTGCTTGCCTGAAGTAGAGAATATTGTGATAAATTGCAGGCCACACTACTTGCCAAGAGAGTTCTCCACTATACTTTTCGTGGCTGTTTATTTACCACCACAGACAGATGCTGGCACTAAGACCTCACTCAGTCAGCTGTATAAGCAAACAGGAAACCACTCACCCAGAGGCGGAGGTCCTAGAGGCCGGAGACTTTAATGAAGGGAAACTTAAATCAGTTTTACCAAATTTCCATCAACATGTTAAATGTGCAACCAGAGGGAAAACAATTCTAGATCACCTGTACTCCACACACAGAGACGTGTACAAAGCTCTCCCTCACCCTCCATTTGGTAAATCCGACCACAACTCTCCTGATTCCTGCTTAGAAGCAAAAATTAAAGCAGGAAGCACCAGTGACTCGGTCTATAAAGTGGTCAGATGAAGCAGATGCTAAACTACAGGACTGCTTTGCTATCACAGACTGGAACATGTTCCGGGATTCTTCCGATGGCATTGAGGAGTACACCACATCAGTCACTGGCTTTATCAATAAGTGCATCGAGGACGTCGTCCCCACAGTGACTGTACGTATGTACCCCAACCAGAAGCCATGGATTACAGGCAACATTTGCACTGAGCTAAAGGGTAGAGGTGCCACTTTCAAGGTGCGGGACTCTAACCCGAAAGCTTACAAGAAATCCTGCTATGCCCTGCGACAAACCATCAAACAGGCAAAGCGTCAATACAGGGCTAAGATTGAATCATACTACACCGGCTCCGACGCTCGTCTTATGTGGCAGGGCTTGCAAGCTATTACAGACTACAAAGGGAAGCACAGCCGCGAGCTGCCCAGTGACACAAGCCTACCAGACGGGCTAAATCACTTCTATGCTCGCTTCGAGTCGAGCAACACTGAAGCATGCATGAGAGCATCAGCTGTTCCAGGCAACTGTGTGATCACGCTCTCCGTAGCCGACGTGAGTAAGACCTTTTAAACAGGTCAACATACACAAGGCTGCGGGTCCAGACAGATTATCAGGACGTGTGCTCCTGGCATGTGCTGACCAACTGGCAGGTGTCTTCACTGACATTTTCAACATGTCCCTGACTGAGTCTGTAATACCAACATGTTTCAAGCAGACCACCATAATCCCTGTGCCAAAGAGCGGAAAGGTAACCTGCCTAAATGAATACAGACCCGTAGCACTCACGTCTGTAGCCATGAAGTGCTTTGAAAGTTTGGTAATGGTTTACATCAACATCATTATCCCAGAAACCCTTGACCCACTCCAATTTGCACACCGCCCAAACAGATCCACGGATGATGTAATCTCTATTGCACTCCACACTGCCCTTTCCCACCTGGACAAAAGGAACAATTACGTGAGAATGCTATTCATTGACTACAGCTCAGCGTTCAACACAATAGTACCCTCAAAGCTCATCACTAAGCTAAGGATCCTGGGACTAAACACCTTCCTCTGCAACTGGATCCTGGACTTCCTGACGGGCCACCCCCAGGTGGTGAGGGTAGGCAGCAACACATCTGCCAATCTGATCCTCAACACTGGAGATCCCCAGGGGTGCATGCTCAGTCCCCTCCTGTACTCCCTTTTCACCCACTACTGCATGGCCAGCCACTACTCCAACACCATCATTAAGTTTGCAGACGACACAACAGTGGTAGGCCTGATCACCGACAAAGACAAGACAGCCTATAGGGAGGAGGTCAGAGACCCTGCCGGGAGGTGCCAGAATAACAACCTATCCCTCAATGTAACCAAGACTAAGGAGATGATTGTGGACTACAGGAAAAGGAGGACCAAGCACGCTCCCATTCTTATCGACGGAGCTGTAGTGGAGCAGGTTGAGAGCTTCAAGTTCCTTGGTGTCCACATCAACAACAAACTAGAATGGTCCAAACACACCAAGACAGTCATGACAGTTTTTCCTAGCCACCGTGCTTCTACACCTGCATTGCTTGCTGTTTGGGGTTTTAGGCTGGGTTTCTGTACAGCACTTTGAGATATCAGCTGATGTACGAAGGGCTATATAAATACATTTGATTTGATTTGATTTGTGAAGAGGGCACGACAAAGCCTATTCCCCCTCAGAAACCTAAAAGGATTTGGCATGGGTCCTGAGATCCTCAACAAGTTCTACAGCTGCAACAGCATACTGGTTGCATCACTGCCTGGTACGGCAACTGCTCGGCCTCTGACCGCAAGGCACTACAGAGGGTAGTGCGTATGGCCCAATACATCACTGCGGCTAAGCTGCCTGCCATGCAGGACCTCTACACCAGGCATTGTCATAGACTGTTCTCTCTACTACCGCATTGCAAGCGGTACCGTTGTGCCAAGTCTAGGACAAAAATGCTTCTCAACAGTTTTTACCCCCAAGCCATAAGACTCCTGAACAGGTAATCAAATGGCTACCCGGACTATTTGCATTGTGTGCCCCCCCACCCCTCTTTTTACGCTGCTGCTACTCTCTGTTTATCATATATGCATAGTCACTTTAACTATACATTCATGTACATACTACATCAATCAGACAGACTAACCGGTGTCTGTATGTATCCTCGCTACTTTTATAGGTTTGCTGCTGTATATAGCCTGTCTTTACGGTTTTATTTCTTTACCTACCTTTGTTCACCTAATACCTTTTTTTGCACTATTGGTTAGAGCCTGTAAGTAAGCATTTCACTGTAAGGTCTACACTTGTTATATTCAGCGCATGTGACAAATACATTTTGATTTGATTTGACAATACCCTTTAATGACAAAGTAAATACAGGTTTGTAGTTTGGAACCACCAAGACTCTTCCTAGAGCTGGCTGCCTGTATAAACTGAGCAATCAGGGAGGTGACCAAGAACCCAATCGTAACTCTGACAGAGCTCCAGAGTTCTTCTGTGGGAGAACCTTCCAGAAGGATAACCATATCTGCAGCACTCCACCAATCAGGCCTTTATGGTTGAGTGGCCAGAAGGTAGCCACTCCTCAGTAAAAGGCACCTGACAGCCCAGAAGGCAGCTAAAGACTCTCAGACCATGAGAAACAAGATTCTCTGGTCTGATGAAACCAAGATTTGAACTCTTTGGCCTGAATGCCAAACGTCACATCTGGAGGAAACCTGGCACCATCCCTTCAGCGACAGGGACTGGGAGAATGGTCAGGTTCGAGGGAAAGAAGCAAAGTACAGAGTGATCCTTGATGAAAACCTGCTCCAGAGCTCTCAGGACCTCAGACTGGGACCAAGGTTCACATTCCAACAGGACAACGACCTTAATCGCACAGCCAAGACAACGCAGGAGTGGCTTTGGGACACGTCTCTGAATGTCCTTGAGTGGCCCAGCTAGAGCCCGGACTGGAACTCGATCGAACAGCTCTGGAGAGACCTGAAAATAGCTGTGCAGCAACACTCCCCATCCTACCTGACAGAGCTTGAGAGGATCTGCAGAGATGAATGGGAGAAACTCCCCAAATACAGGTGTGCCAAGTATGTATTGTCATACCCAAGAAGACTGCTGTAATTGCTGCCAAAGGTGCTTCAACAAAGTACTGAGTAAAGGGTCTGAATACTTGTAAATGTGATATTTCAGTTTTTTGTATCATTGTGGGGTATTGTGTGTAGATTGATGGTGAGAAAAACAATTTAATCAATTTTAGAATAAGACTGTAACGTAACAAAATGTGGAAAAAGTGAAGGGGTCTGAATACTTTCCAAAGGCACTGTATACTTTTTTTTATACATCTCCCATTTAGCATGATGCGGTTCACCACAGCACTGACTGATGTGTTGACTTGATAACTGCGTCTGAGTTTTGAAAGACCCTCTTGTTCCTTGCTGGCTGAAGACCTAGCTAGCCAGTAACTAGCTAACACCAGACACAGTTGAAGACCTAGCTAGCCAGTAACTAGCTAACACCAGACACAGTTGAAGACCTAGCTAGCCAGTAACTAGCTAACACCAGACACAGAAGAAGACCTAGCTAGCCAGTAACTAGCTAACACCAAACACATATGAAGACCTAGCTAGCCAGTAACTAGCTAACACCAGACACAGATGAAGACCTAGCAAGCCAGTAACTAGCTAACACCAGACACAGATGAAGACCTAGCTAGACAGTAACTAGCTAACACCAGACACAGATGAAGACCTAGCTAGTGTTGATAATGGGATATGTAGATAGGGTGAGTCGGTCAAGGATCGATTCAGACAAGGTGGTAAATTGTATGACAAGCGACAGTTTATTCAGAGTAAAGATATCTGGTACAACGTATACGGGCTCATTCATTTGGCTCACAAGGAACCAGCAGAAAGAAGCCCCGATAACAGATTGCAAGCATGTTATGTACAGTACAGAAAGTGGGCTGAGTCTGGAAGTCCCGGTCTTTTGGTTGGCCACAGTTGAGGTGTTGTCTTCTTGGATTGGTCCTGTTGAGCCGTCCGTCGTTCCTCCGGGTCTCCGTCGGGCCGTTCTCAGTCACACAATGTTCGGCTAGGTCCTTCTGTAGCTCAGTTGGTAGAGCATGGCGCTTGTAACGCCAGGGTAGTGGGTTCGATCCCCGGGACCACCCATACGTAGAATGTATGCACACATGACTGTAAGTCGCTTTGGATAAAAGCGTCTGCTAAATGGCATATATTATTATTATTATATTAAGGAGATTGTGTGTGTGTGCTTGTGTCTGCAAGTCAAGGCTGTATCTCTTCCTCCCAATGTGTGGGTGTATGTCTTATCTGTGTGTCCTCGGCAGTTAGTGTGTGTGCTGTGTGTGTGTGGGTGTGGAAGCTATCCTGTATGGGACCTAACATGTTTCACTGTGAAAATACGTTGTCTCAGTAAGCTGGTCATTTGCATAAGAAATAGCACTTCCTTACACTAGCCAGTAACTAGCTAACACCAGACACAGATGAAGACCTAGCTAGCCAGTAACTAGCTAACACCAGACACAGATGAAGACCTAGCTAGCCAGTAACTAGCTAACACCAGACACATATGAAGACCTAGCTAGCCAGTAACTAGCTAACACCAGACACAGATGAAGACCTAGCTAGCCAGTAACTAGCTAACACCAGACACAGATGAAGACCTAGCTAGCCAGTAACTAGCTAACACCAGACACAGATGAAAGGGGAAACTGTTCATATTTGCTAACACCCGACAGTAACATTTTGGCAAACTCCCCTCTGCAAACACGCCTTTTTCGATGTTGGTTACAAGGTGGTACTTAGTTAAATTCGATAAGAGAATATCGAGTTACCATTTCTGTATTAAAATGAGAGTTAAGGTGATGTTATTTAACACGGGGAAGGGGGGCAGTAACTTTATGATCAAACTTGATCAATGTAAAAGCAACAGCCGTTTTGCTTCTACAAAATGGCTTTTGCTTTGATCTGATTTCAAAATTTGATCTGGTTTCCTTCAAATATCAGTAAAAAAAATAATAATTAAAAGTGAATCGAGGGCATTTTCCAGTCGTGGTTGTAGAGCTCGTTCACGACCTTACAAATGTAGTATGACTCTGATTCGTAAATGAAAATATGTGGATGTTTATGTGCGACAGTTTGATAAATCCTAATCATTTGTTGCACACGCAAATCCTAGAGTCTCCACGTACACCAGAATTCTGTAAGAAAATGTACTTACGGCCCCAGGAGTTTTTACTGTGTGTGTTCTCTCCAGTGTACGAGCCAGATGACTGGGAGGTGGGCAGGGAGAAGATTAACATCCTACGAGAGCTGGGTCAGGGCTCGTTCGGCATGGTCTACGAGGGCATCGCCAAGGACATCGTGAAGGGAGAGCCAGAGACTCATGTGGCAGTGAAGACGGTCAACGAGTCGGCCAGTCTGAGAGAGAGGATAGAGTTCCTCAACGAGGCCTCCGTCATGAAGGGCTTCACCTGCCACCATGTGGTAAGATGGATGGATGGATGAACAGAGACGATAGAGAGAGAGGATAGTGATAGAGAGAGAGAGGATGGTGATAGAGAGAGAGAGAGAGAGAGAGAGAGAGAGAGAGAGAGAGAGAGAGAGAGAGAGAGAGAGTTCCTCAACGAGGCCTCCGTCATGAAGGGCTTCACCTGCCACCATGTGGTAAGATGGATGGATGAACAGAGACGAGAGAGAGAGGATAGTGATAGAGAGAGAGAGGATAGTGATAGAGAGAGAGAGGATAGTGATAGAGAGAGAGAGGATAGTGATAGAGAGAGAGAGGATGGTGATAGAGAGAGAGAGGATGGTGATAGAGAGAGAGAGGATGGTGATAGAGAGAGAGAGATGGTGATAGAGAGAGAGAGGATGGTGAGAGAGAGAGAGAGAGAGGATGGTGATAGAGAGAGGATGGATGGATGAGACAGAGAGAGAGAGGATGGTGATAGTGAGAGAGAGAGAGAGGATGGTGATAGAGAGAGAGGATGGTGATGAGAGAGAGAGGATGGTGAGAGAGTGGTGGGAGAGAGAGAGAGGATAGCGAGAGAGAGAGGGCTAGGATAGAGAGGGGGAGATAGGAGAGTTCCTCAATAAGGCCTCCGTCATGAAGGGCTTCACCTGCCACCATGTGGTAAGATGGATGGATGAACAGAGACGATAGAGAGAGAGGATAGTGATAGAGAGAGAGAGGATAGTGATAGAGAGAGAGAGGATGGTGATAGAGAGAGAGAGGATGGTGATAGAGAGAGAGAGAGAGAGAGAGAGGATGGTGATAGAGAGAGAGAGAGAGAGGATGGTGATAGAGAGAGAGAGAGAGATGGTGATAGAGAGAGAGAGGATGGTGAGAGAGTGGTGGGAGAGAGAGAGAGGATAGCGAGAGAGAGAGGGCTAGGATAGAGAGGGGGAGATAGGAGAGTTCCTCAATAAGGCCTCCATCATGAAGGGCTTTACTTGGTGCTTCAGTGTAAAGAACTACAGTCTATAGAAGGTGACACCACATATCATGATGATCACAAGACATCTTTGTTTAAAGTAGCTACCGAGGTGTAAGAATCAAAGCAAGCGATGGAAACTAAAGGTTTCCTTTTCAGGTGCGTCTGATGGGTGTGGTCTCTAAGGGCCAGCCCACTCTAGTTGTCATGGAGCTGATGACCCATGGCGACCTGAAGAGCTACCTGCGCTGCCTCCGCCCCGACTCTGAGGTACACACAAACACATATATTATTGGGATCCGTGTCCTGAGGGCTAGTCTAGTGGTAGAGCTGCCTTCCCCTGCATCACTCTCCTCTATCCACCCTGTATCCATCTCCACCCTGCATCCATCTCCACCCTGTATCCATCTCCACCCTGTCCATCTCCACCCTGTATCCATCTCCACCCTGTATCCATCTCCACCCTGTATCCATCTCCACCCTCTTTCCATCTCCACCCTCTTTCCATCTCCACCCTCTTTCCATCTCCACCCTGTATCCATCTCCACCCTGCATCCATCTCCACCCTGCATCCATCTCCACCCTGCATCCATCTCCACCCTGCATCCATCTCCACCCTGCATCCATCTCCACCCTGTATCCATCTCCACCCTGTATCCATCTCCACCCTGCATCCATCTCCACCCTGCATCCATCTCCACCCTGCATCCATCTCCACTCTGTATCCATCTCCACCCTGTATCCATCTCCACCCTGTATCCATCTCCACCCTCTATCCATCTCCACCCTCTTTCCATCTCCACCCTGTATCCCTCTCCTCTATCCACCCTGTATCCATCTCCACCCTGTATCCATCTCCACCCTCTATCCATCTCCACCCTGTATCCATCTCCACCCTGTATCCATCTCCACCCTGTATCCATCTCCACCCTGTATCCCTCTCCTCTATCCACCCCCCTGTATCCATCTCCATCCCCCCTGTATCCATCTCCACCCTCCCATCTCCCCCTGTATCCATCTCCCCCTGTATCCATCTCCACCCTGTATCCATCTCCACCCTGTATCCATCTCCACCCTGTATCCATCTCCTCTATCCACCCTGTATCCATCTCCCCCTGTATCCATCTCCACCCTGTATCCATCTCCACCCTGTATCCATCTCCCCCCTGTATCCATCTCCCCCTGTATCCATCTCCTGTATCCATCTCCACCCTGTATCCATCTCCATCCATCTCCACCCTGTTTCGCTCTTCTCTATCCACCCTGTATCCCTCACCCTGTATCCCTCTCCTTCTCCCCCTCCTCTGGGCACCCTGTATCCCTCTCCTCTATCCCTCTCCTCTATCCCTCTCCTCTATCCACCCTGTATCCCTCTCCTCTATCTACCCTGTATCCCTCACCCTGTATCCCTCTCCTCTATCCACCCTATATCCCTCTCCTCTATCCAACCTGTATCCCTCACCCTGTGTCCCTCTCCTCTATCCCTTCTCATATTGAACTATATCACAAATACCCCCAAAAACATCTAACTGTTGTTATCTATGCGCCCCCTTGTGGCCTGTTGCAGAATAGCCCTAGTATTAATACATGTCTTGTCAGAATAACCCTACTGGGAGCCCGCCCCCCACGCTGAGGGAGATGGTCCAGATGACAGCAGAGATAGCAGACGGCATGGCCTACCTCAACGCCAAAAAGTTTGTCCACAGAGACCTGGCCGCTAGGAACTGCATGGTGGCGCAGGACTTCACTGTCAAGATAGGAGGTAGACTACACTCACACTTAACCCTAACTTTAACCCCCAAATCAATCTTGCCTCTAACCCTAGCCCCTAACCCCTACACCTAACCCTAGCTCCTATCCATGGTCCTAAACCTAACCCTAGCTCCTAGCCCATAACCCTAGTCCCTAACCCTAGTCCCTAACAACAGCCCCTAAAACTGACCCTAGCCCCTAAAACTAACCCTAGCTCCTAGCCCATATCAATAAATCCTAACCCTAGCCCCTAAAACTGACCCTAGCTCCTAACCCTAAAACTGATCCTAGCCCCTAACCCTAAAACTGACCCTAGCCCCTAACCCTAAAACTGACCCTAGCCCCTAAAACTGACCCTAGCCCCTAAAATTAACCCTAGCTCCTAGCCCATATCCATAGTCCCTAACCCTAGCCCCTAAAACTGACCCTAGCTCCTAACCCTAAAACTGACCCTAGCCCCTAACCCTAAAACTGACCCTAGCTCCTAACCCTAAAACTGACCCTAGCCCCTAACCCTAAAACTGACCCTAGCCCCTAACCCTAAAACTGACCCTAGCCCCTAACCCTGGTCCCAAAAACTGTCCCTAGCCCCTAACACTAACCCTAACCTTAACCCTAACCCCCCCCAGATATAGCATATGACCTTGTGGGGATTAACAACATGTCCCCAGTTGGTCCAATTTTTGTTTGTTTACTATAGTTGTGGGGACTTGTGTGGTCCGGTATAGTTAAACAGACCCAGACACACATATCAAGATAGTAGGTATGGGAACGCACTCCCTCACATATACAATGTGATCCTTTTAAATACATCTACATGCATGTTTAACTGCCTCCTGCAAAGTACATTTCCCAACTGGGATAATAAAGATTCTCGCCTGTAATTTCTCTCATTCTGCAACACAATGGTGCTTTTTCCACTTTGGACGTACAGTTGAAGTCAGAAGTTTACATACACTTAGGTTGGAGTCATTAAAACTCGTTTTTCAACCACTCCACAAATTTCTTGTTAACAAACTGTAGTTTTGGCAAGTCGGTTAGGACAGCTACTTTGTGCATGACACAAGTAATTTTTCCAACAATTGTTTACAGATTAATTCACTTTATCACAATTCCAGTGGGCCAGAAGTTTACATACACTAAGTTGACTGTACCTTTAAACAACTTGGAAAAGTCCAGAAAATGATGCCATGGCTTTAGAAGCTTCTGGTAGGCTAATTGACATAATTTGAGTCAATTGGAGGTGTACCTGTGGATGTATTTAAAGGACTACCTTCAAACTCAGTGCCTCTTTGCTTGACATCATGGGAAAATCAAAAGAAATCAGCCAAGACCTCAGAAAAATAATTGTAGACCTCCACAAGTCTGGTTCATCCTTGTGAGCAATTTCCAAACGCCTGAAGGAGCCACATTCATCTGTACAAACAATAGTATGCAAGTATAAATACCATGGGACCACGCAGCCATCATACCACTCAGAAAGAAGACGCATTCTGTCTCCTAGAGAGGAACGTACTTTGGTGCGAAAAGTGCAAATCAATCGCAGAACAACAGCAAAGGACCTTGTGAAGATGCTGGAGGAAACAGGTACAAAAGTATCTATATCCATAGTAAAACGAGTCCTATATCGACATTCAGCAAGGAAGAAGCCACTGCTCCAAAACCGCCATGAAAATGCCAGACTACAGTTTGCTACTGCACATGGGGACAAAGATCATACTTTTTGGAGAAATGTCCTCTGGTCTGATGAAATAAAAATATAACTGTTTGGCCATAATGACCATTGGAGGGAAAAGGGGGAGGCTTGCAAGCTGAAGAACACCATCCCAACCGTGAAGCACGGGGGTTGCAGCATCATGTTGTGGGGGTGCTTTGCTGCAGGAGGGACTAGTGCACTTCACATAATAGATGGCAACATGAGGCAGGAAAATGATGTGGATATATTGAAGCAACATCTCAAGACATCAGTCAGGAAGTTAAAGCTTGGTCGCAAATGGGTCTTCCAAATGGACAATGACCCCAAGCATACTTCCAAAGTTGGGGCAAAATGGCTTAAGGACAACCAAGTCAGGGTATTGGAGTGGCCATCACAAAGCCCTGACCTCAATCCTATAGAAAATGTGTGGGCAGAACTGAAAAAGAGTGTACGGGCATTGAGGCCTACAAACCTGACTCAGTTACACCAGCTCTGTCAGGAGGAATGGGCCACAATTCACACAACCTATTGTGGGAAGCTTGTGGAAGGCTACACAAAATGTTTGACCCAATTTAAACAATTTAAAGGCAATGCTACCAAATACTAATTGAGTGTATGTAAACTCTGACCCACTGGGAATGTGATGAAAGAAATAAAAGCAGAAATAAATCATTCTCTCTACTATTATTCTATTATTCTATTACTCTACTATTATTC